>NW_026712156.1:500828-766219 GCF_030504385.1 Musca domestica | reverse complement strand
AACATGGATTTTTTAAAATATCTTTCAAGGATATAACTAAACGTGGATTTTTTTATAAATTATTTTTTCAAGGATATAATAACATGGATTTTTTAAAGAATATCTTTTCAAGGATATAACTAAACGTGGATTTTTTATAAATTATTTTTTCAATGATATAAATAAACGTGGATTTTTAAAGAATATTTTTTCAAGGATATAAAAAAATCCTGTGGATTTTTTTAAAGAATATTTTTTCAAGGATATAAATAAACGTGGATTTTTAAAATATATTTTTTCAAGGATATAAATAAACGTGGATTTTTTTAAAGAATATTTTTTCAAGGTATAAATAACGTGGATTTTTTAAAGAAATTTTTTCAAGGACATAAATAAACGTGGATTTTTTTAAAGAATATTTTTCAAGGATATAAATAAACGTGGATTTTTTAAAGAATATTTTTTCAAGGATATAAATAAACGTGGATTTTTTAAAGAATAATTTTTCAAGCACCAAATAAACGTGACTTTTTTAAAGATATTTTCAAGGATATAAATAAACGTGCATTTTTTAAAGAATATTTTTTCAAGGATATAAATAAACGTGGATTTTTTAAAGAATAATTTTTCAAGCACCAAATAAACGTTGATTTTTTAAAGAATATTTTTCAAGGATATAAATAAACGTCGATTTTTTAAAGAATATTTTTTCAAGGATATAAATAAACGTGGATTTTTTAAAGAATAATTTTTCAAGGATATAAATAAACGTGGATTTTTTAGACAATATTTTTTCAAGGATATAACTAAACGTGGATTTTTTAGAAAATATTTTTCAAGGATATAAACAAACGTAGACTTTTTAGAGAATATTTTTTTCAAGGATAATAAATAATACGTGGATTTTTTAGAAAATATTTTTTCCAAGGATATAAATAAACGTGGATTTTTTTAGAAAATATTTTTTCAAGGATATAAATAAACGTGGAATTTTTTAGAAATATTTTTTCAAGGATTATAAATAACGTGGATTTTTTAGAAATATTTTTTCAAGGATATAAATAAACGTGGATTTTTTAGAAAATATTTTTTCAAGGATATAAATAAACGTGGATTTTTTAGAAAATATTTTTTCAAGGATATAAATAAACGTGGATTTTTTAGAAAATATTTTTTCAAGGATATAAATAAACGTGGATTTTTTTAGAAAACATTTTTTAAAGGATATTAATAAAAGTGGATTTTTTAAAGAATATTTTTTCAAGGCTATAAATAAACATGGATTTTTTAAAAAATATTTTTCAAGGATATAAATAAACGTGGATTTTTTAAAGAATATTTTTTCAAGGATATAAATAACGTGGATTTTTTAAAGAATATTTTTTCAAGGATATAAATAAACGTGGATTTTTTAAGAATATTTTTTTCAAGCACAAATAACCGTGGATTTTTTTTAAAGAATATTTTTTCAAGCACCCAATAAACGTGGATTTTTTAAAGAATATTTTTTCAAGGATATAAATAAACTCTGGATTTTTTAAAAAATATTTTTTTCAATATATAAATAAACGTGGATTTTTTAAAGAATATTTTTTCAAGGATATAAATAAACCTGGATTTTTTTACAGAATATTTTTTCAAGGATATAAATAAACTTGGATTTTTTAAAAAATATTTTTCAAGGACCCTCAATATAACTTGGATTTTTTTAAAAAAATATTTTTTTCAATTATATAAATAACCGTGGATTTTTTAAAGAATATTTTTTCAAGGATATAAATAAACCTGGATTTTTTAACGAATATTTTTTCACAGGATATAAATAAACTTGGATTTTTTAAAAAATATTTTTTCAAGGACCCCTCAATAACGTTGATTTTTTTAAAGAATGTTTTTTTCAAGGATATAAATAACGTGGATTTTTTAAAAAATATTTTTCCTGGATATAAATAATCGTGGATTTCTTAAAGAATATTTTTTTCAAGGATATTAATAAACGTGGATTTCTTAAGAATATTTTTTCAAGGATATTAATAAACGTGATTTTTTAAAGAATATTTTTTCAAGGCTATTAATAAACGTGGATTTTTTAAAGAATATTTTTTCAAGGATATAAATAAACGTGGATTTTTTAAACAATATTTTTTCAAGGATATAAATAAACGTGGATTTTTTAAATAATATTTTTTTCAAGGATATAAATAAACGTGGATTTTTTTAAACAATATTTTTTTCAAGGATTAAATAAACGGGATTTTTTAAACAATATTTTTTTCAAGGATATAAGTAAACGTGGATTTTTTAAAGAATAATTTTTCAAGGACCCTCTATAAAAGTGTATTCTATCCTCGAAGTACTTCCTTGTCCTCAGTCTTTAAAACGCCTCAAGTGTTTTCACAGACCATATTTTTACCTCTAAAATAAATTAATAAACTTATTCCAAACGTTATTACAACTTCCAGCCATTTCGTGGGACATGTCGATCGTGTTAGGAAACCCCGCTGTTTTCATATTCTATATCGTCTATATCGTTAGTAAGCACGTTATTGTAAATGCAGTTTGTTGTTCATTTGTTTGGCGATTGTTTTTTTTTTTTTTAACGAAAATCATGTTCTACATTTAGCTGCGGCCACACCCCCTGATTACTAGCAGCTGAATTTTTCCGTCCTTCTAAAATCTCATATTTGGTTCCAAAGAGGTTGGAATTTACATGCACCGCACTACAAATATCATACACAATTTTCATGATAACCATTTATTTTGTCATGTTGGTAAGGAGAACTAACAAGTCACGTGATTTGATATTCGAATGGCAAAGTTGCAAAAAGCTACGACATGCATGTGGAATGATGAACAACGAATGGAAATTGGTATTATATATCACGGCATTAAAAGGAATGGTGGTTATCCTGTTTTTTGTTGGGAGTTCGTGAAGTTCTGATCCAGAATTGGATTTTATTTTTTTTAAGAATTTTTTTGTCTCGAAGATCCTAAACAAATTTTTAATTGTACAACGAGGTTTTATATATCGCGGCCTACAATTTTTTTAAAGGGATTTATTGAATTTACTTATTATGGTTTTATGAATATATTTCAATATCTTCCTAAAAAAGTCATATTTTTTGAGAAAGTATTGTATTAAGTTTATAAGCCTGGTTTTCTTGGATTAATTTTCAACGGAATTAAATTAAACAATTATATTTTTTTTTTCCAAAATTTTGTACCTTCCCGGTTACATTAAAATTTTTAAGAATATTTTTTACAGATTTTTTTTTTTTAATTTATAAAAGAATATCCACCATCAACCAAGGCGTGGATTTTTTAAAAATAGTATTTTTTCAAGGACCATCACCAACGTGGATTTTTTTAAAGAATATTTTTTCAACGACCATCCACCAAGGCGTGGATTTTTTTAAGGAATATTTTTGCAAGGACCATCCACCCAAGGCGTGGATTTTTAAGGAATATTTTTTCAAGGACCATCCACCAAGGCGTGGATTTTTTAAGGAATATTTTTGCAAGGACCATCCACCAAGGCATGAATTTTTTTAAAGAATATTTTTTCAATGACTTTCCATAAACATGGATTTTTAAAGAATATTTTTTCAATGACTTCCATAAACATGGATTTTAAAGAATATTTTTTCAGTGACCTTCCATAAACATGGATTTTTTTAAGGAATATTTTTGCAAGGACCATCCACCAAGGCGTGGATTTTTTAAGGATATTTTTTCAAGGACCATCCACCAAGGCGGGATTTTTTAAGGAATATTTTTTCAAGGACCATCCACCAAGGCATGGATTTTTTTAAGGAATATTTTTTCAAGGACCATCCACCAAGGCGTGGATTTTTTAAGGAATATTTTTTCAAGGACCATCCACAAGGCGTGGATTTTTTAAAAATATTTTTTCACGACCATCCAAGGCGTGGATTTTTTAAAAATATTTTTCAACGACCATCCAAGGCGTGGATTTTTAAGAATATTTTTCCAAGGACCATCCACCAAGGCGTGGATTTTTTAAGGAATATTTTTTCAAGGACCATCCACCAAGGCGTGGATTTTTAAGGAATATTTTTCAAGGACCATCCACCAAGGCGTGGATTTTTTTAAGGAATATTTTTTCAAGGACCATCACAAGGCGTGGATTTTTTAAGGAATATTTTTGCAAGGACCATCCACCAAGGCGTGGATTTTTTTAAGGAATATTTTGCAAGGACCATCCACCAAGGCGTGGATTTTTTAAGGAATATTTTTTCAAGGACCATCCACCAAGGCGGGTTTTTTTAAGGAATATTTTTCAAGGACCATCCACCAAGGCGTGGATTTTTTAAGGAATATTTTTGCAAGGACCATCCACCAAGGCGTGGATTTTTTAAGGAATATTTTTTCAAGTACCATCCAAGGTGTGGATTTTTTAAAAATATTTTTCAACGACCATCCAAGGCGTGGATTTTTTAAGAATATTTTTCAACGACCATCCACCAAGGCGTGGATTTTTTAAGGAATATTTTTCAAGGACCATCCACCAAGGCGTGGATTTTTTAAGGAATATTTTTCAAGGACCATCCACCAAGGCGTGGATTTTTTAAAAAATATTATTTTTTCAAGGACCATTTACCAAGCCGTGGATTTTTTGAAGAATATTTCTTCAAGGACCATCCACCACGGCGTGGATTTTTTTAAGAATATTTTTTCAAGGACCATCCACCAAGACGTGGATTTTTTAAAGAATATTTTTTCAACGATCATCCACCAAGGCGTGGATTTTTTTTAAGGAATATTTTTGCAAGGACCATCCACCAAGGAGTGGATTTTTAAGGAATATTTTTTCAAGACCATCCACCAAGGCGTGGATTTTTTAAGGAATATTTTTGCAAGGACCATCCACCAAGGCATGAATTTTTTAAAGAATATTTTTTCAATGACTTTCCATAAACATGGATTTTTAAAGAATATTTTTTCAGTGACCTTCCATAAACATGGATTTTTAAAGAATATTTTTTCAAGGACCATCCACAAAGGCGTGGATTTTTTAAGGAATATTTTTGCAAGGACCATCCACCAAGGCGTGGATTTTTTAAGGAATATTTTTTCAAGGACCATCCACCAAGGCGTGGATTTTTTAAGGAATATTTTTTCAAGGACCATCCACCAAGGCGTGGATTTTTTAAGGAATATTTTTTCAAGGACCATCCACCAAGGCGTGGATTTTTTAAGGAATATTTTTGCAAGGACCATCCACCAAGGCGTGGATTTTTTAAGGAATATTTTTGCAAGGACCATCCCCCAAGGCGTGGATTTTTTAAGGAATATTTTTTCAAGGACCATCCACCAAGGCGGGTTTTTTTTAAGGAATATTTTTTCAAGGACCATCCACCAAGGCGTGGATTTTTTAAGGAATATTTTTGCAAGGACCATCCACCAAGGCGTGGATTTTTTAAGGAATATTTTTTCAAGGACCATCCACCAAGGCGTGGATTTTTTAAGGAATATTTTTTCAAGGACCATCCACCAAGTCGTGTATTTTTTAAGGAATATTTTTTCAAGTACCATCCAAGGTGTGGATTTTTTAAAATATTTTTTCAACGACCATCCAAGGCGTGGATTTTTTAAAAATATTTTTTCAACGACCATCCAAGGCGTGGATTTTTAAGAATATTTTTCCAAGGACCATCCACCAAGGCGTGGGTTTTTTAAGGAATATTTTTTCAAGGACCATCCACCAAGGCGTGGATTTTTTAAGGAATATTTTTTCAAGGACCATCCACCATGGCGTGGATTTTTTAAGGAATATTTTTTCAAGGACCATCCACCAAGGCGTGGATTTTTTAAGGAATATTTTTTCAAGTACCATCCAAGGTTGTGGATTTTTTAAAAATATTTTTTCAACGACCATCCAAGGCGTGGATTTTTTAAAAATATTTTTTCAACGACCATCCAAGGCGTGGATTTTTTAAGGAATATTTTTTCAAGTACCATCCAAGGTGTGGATTTTTTAAAAATTATTTTTTCAACGACCATCCAAGGCGTGGATTTTTTAAAAATATTTTTTCAACGACCATCCAAGGCGTGGATTTTTTAAGGAATATTTTTGCAAGGAACATCCACCAAGGCGTGGATTTTTTAAGGAATATTTTTTCAAGGACCATCCACCAAGGCGGGTTTTTTTTTAAGGAATATTTTTTCAAGGACCATCCACCAAGGCGTGGATTTTTAAGGAATATTTTGCAAGGACCATCCACCAAGGCGGGTTTTTTAAGGATATTTTTTCAAGGACCATCCACCAAGGCGTGGATTTTTTAAGGAATATTTTTGCAAGGACCATCCACCAAGGCGTGGATTTTTTAAGGAATATTTTTTCAGGACCATCCACCAAGTCGTGTATTTTTAAGGAATATTTTTTCAAGTACCATCCAAGGTGTGGATTTTTTTAAAAATATTTTTTCAACGACCATCCAAGGCTTGGATTTTTTAAAAATATTTTTTCAACGACCATCCAAGGCGTGGATTTTTTAAGAATATTTTTCCAAGGACCATCCACCAAGGCGTGGATTTTTTAAGGAATATTTTTTCAAGGACCATCCACCAAGGCGTGGATTTTTTAAGGAATATTTTTTCAAGGACCATCCACCAAGGCGTGGATTTTTAAGGAATATTTTTTCAAGGGACCATCCACCAAGGCGTGGATTTTTAAGGAATATTTTTGCAAGGACCATCCACCAAGGCGTGGATTTTTTAAGGAATATTTTTGCAAGGACCATCCCCCAAGGCGTGGATTTTTTAAGGAATATTTTTTCAAGGACCATCCACCAAGGCGGGTTTTTTTTAAGGAATATTTTTTCAAGGACCATCCACCAAGGCGTGGATTTTTTAAGGAATATTTTTGCAAGGACCATCCACCAAGGCGTGGATTTTTTTAAGGAATATTTTTCAGGACCATCCACCAAGGCGTGGATTTTTTAAGGAATATTTTTTCAAGGACCATCCACCAAGGCGTGGGTTTTTTAAGGAATATTTTTTCAAGGACCATCCACCAAGGCGTGGGTTTTTTAAGGAATATTTTTTCAAGGACCATCCACCAAGGCGTGGGTTTTTAAGGAATATTTTTTCAAGGACCATCCACCAAGGCGTGGGTTTTTTAAGGAATATTTTTTCAAGGACCATCCACCAAGGCGTGGATTTTTTAAGGAATATTTTTTCAAGGACCATCCACCAAGGCGTGGATTTTTTAAGGAATATTTTTTCAAGGACCATCCACCAAGGCGTGGATTTTTTAAGGAATATTTTTTCAAGTACCATCCAAGGTGTGGATTTTTAAAAATATTTTTTTAACGACCATCCATGGCGTGGATTTTTTAAGAATATTTTTCCAAGGACCATCCACCAAGGCGTGGATTTTTAAGGAATATTTTTTCAACGACCATCCAAGGTGTGGATTTTTTAAAAATATTTTTTCAACGACCATCCAAGGCGTGGATTTTTTAAAAATATTTTTCAACGACCATCCAAGGCGTGGATTTTTAAGAATATTTTTCCAAGGACCATCCACCAAGGCGTGGGTTTTTTAAGGAATATTTTTTCAAGGACCATCCACCAAGGCGTGGGTTTTTTAAGGAATATTTTTTCAAGGACCATCCACCAAGGCGTGGATTTTTTAAGGAATATTTTTTCAAGGACCATCCACCAAGGCGTGGATTTTTTAAGGAATATTTTTTCAAGTACCATCCAAGGTGTGGATTTTTTAAAAATATTTTTTTAACGACCATCCATGGCGTGGATTTTTTTAAAAATATTTTTTCAACGACCATCCAAGGCGTGGATTTTTTAAGGAATATTTTTTCAAGTACCATCCAAGGTGTGGATTTTTTAAAAATATTTTTTCAACGACCATCCAAGGCGTGGATTTTTTAAAAATATTTTTTCAACGACCATCCAAGGCGTGGATTTTTTAAGGAATATTTTTGCAAGGAACATCCACCAAGGCGTGGATTTTTTAAGGAATATTTTTTCAAGGACCATCCACCAAGGCGGGTTTTTTTTTAAGGAATATTTTTTCAAGGACCATCCACCAAGGCGTGGATTTTTTAAGGAATATTTTTGCAAGGACCATCCACCAAGGCGGGTTTTTTTTAAGGAATATTTTTTCAAGGACCATCCACCAAGGCGTGGATTTTTTAAGGAATATTTTTGCAAGGACCATCCACCAAGGCGTGGATTTTTTAAGGAATATTTTTTCAAGGACCATCCACCAAGTCGTGTATTTTTAAGGAATATTTTTTCAAGTACCATCCAAGGTGTGGATTTTTTAAAATATTTTTTCAACGACCATCCAAGGCGTGGATTTTTTAAAAATATTTTTCAACGACCATCCAAGGCGTGGATTTTTTAAGAATATTTTTCCAAGGACCATCCACCAAGGCGTGGATTTTTTAAGGAATATTTTTTCAAGGACCATCCACCAAGGCGTGGATTTTTTAAGGAATATTTTTTCAAGGACCATCCACCAAGGCGTGGATTTTTTAAGGAATATTTTTTCAAGGACCATCCACCAAGGCGTGGATTTTTTAAGGAATATTTTTTCAAGGACCATCCACCAAGGCGTGGATTTTTTAAGGAATATTTTTTCAAGTACCATCCAAGGTGTGGATTTTTTAAAAATATTTTTTCAACGACCATCCAAGGCGTGGATTTTTAAAAATATTTTTTCAACGACCATCCAAGGCGTGGATTTTTTAAGGAATATTTTTGCAAGGACCATCCACCAAGGCGTGGATTTTTTAAGGAATATTTTTTCAAGGACCATCCACCAAGGCGGGTTTTTTTTAAGGAATATTTTTTCAAGGACCATCCACCAAGGCGTGGATTTTTTAAGGAATATTTTTGCAAGGACCATCCACCAAGGCGGGTTTTTTTAAGGAATATTTTTTCAAGGACCATCCACCAAGGCGTGGATTTTTTAAGGATATTTTTGCAAGGACCATCCACCAAGGCGTGGATTTTTTAAGGAATATTTTTTCAAGGACCATCCACCAAGTCGTGTATTTTTTAAGGAATATTTTTTCAAGTATCATCCAAGGTGTGGATTTTTTAAAAATATTTTTTCAACGACCATCCAAGGCGTGGATTTTTTAAAAATATTTTTTCAACGACCATCCAAGGCGTGGATTTTTTAAGAATATTTTTCAACGACCATCCAAGGCGTGGATTTTTAAGAATATTTTCAACGACCATCCAAGGCGTGGATTTTTTAAGAATATTTTTCAGCGACCATCCAAGGCGTGGATTTTTTAAGAATATTTTTCAACGACCATCCAAGGCGTGGATTTTCTAAGAATATTTTTCAACGACCATCCAAGGCGTGGATTTTTAAGAATATTTTTCAACGACCATCCAAGGCGTGGATTTTTTAAGAATATTTTTCAACGACCATCCAAGGCGTGGATTTTTTAAGAATATTTTTCAACGACCATCCAAGGCGTGGATTTTTTAAGAATATTTTTCAACGACCATCCAAGGCGTGGATTTTTTAAGAATATTTTTCAACGACCATCCAAGGCGTGGATTTTTTAAGAATATTTTTCAACGACCATCCAAGGCGTGGATTTTTTAAGAATATTTTTCAACGACCATCCAAGGCGTGGATTTTCTAAGAATATTTTTCAACGACCATCCAAGGCGTGGATTTTTAAGAATATTTTTCAACGACCATCCAAGGCGTGGATTTTTTAAGAATATTTTTCCAAGGACCATCCACCAAGGCGTGGATTTTTTAAGGAATATTTTTTCAAGGACCATCCACCAAGGCGTGGATTTTTTAAGGAATATTTTTTCAAGGACCATCCACCAAGGCGTGGATTTTTAAGGAATATTTTTTCAAGGACCATCCACCAAGGCGTGGATTTTTTAAGGAATATTTTTGCAAGGACCATCCACCAAGGCGTGGATTTTTTAAGGAATATTTTTGCAAGGACCATCCCCCAAGGCGTGGATTTTTTTAAGGAATATTTTTTCAAGGACCATCCACCAAGGCGGGTTTTTTTTAAGGAATATTTTTTCAAGGACCATCCACCAAGGCGTGGATTTTTTAAGGAATATTTTTGCAAGGACCATCCACCAAGGCGTGGATTTTTTAAGGAATATTTTTTCAAGGACCATCCACCAAGGCGTGGATTTTTTAAGGAATATTTTTTCAAGGACCATCCACCAAGGCGTGGGTTTTTTAAGGAATATTTTTTCAAGGACCATCCACCAAGGCGTGGGTTTTTTAAGGAATATTTTTTCAAGGACCATCCACCAAGGCGTGGGTTTTTTAAGGAATATTTTTTCAAGGACCATCCACCAAGGCGTGGGTTTTTTTAAGGAATATTTTTTCAAGGACCATCCACCAAGGCGTGGATTTTTTAAGGAATATTTTTTCAAGGACCATCCACCAAGGCGTGGATTTTTTAAGGAATATTTTTCAAGGACCATCCACCAAGGCGTGGATTTTTTAAGGAATATTTTTTCAAGTACCATCCAAGGTGTGGATTTTTTAAAAATATTTTTTAACGACCATCCATGGCGTGGATTTTTTAAGAATATTTTTCCAAGGACCATCCACCAAGGCGTGGATTTTTTAAGGAATATTTTTTCAACGACATCCAAGGTGTGGATTTTTTAAAAATATTTTTTCAACGACCATCCAAGGCGTGGATTTTTTAAAAATATTTTTTCAACGACCATCCAAGGCGTGGATTTTTTAAGAATATTTTTCCAAGGACCATCCACCAAGGCGTGGGTTTTTTAAGGAATATTTTTTCAAGGACCATCCACCAAGGCGTGGGTTTTTTAAGGAATATTTTTTCAAGGACCATCCACCAAGGCGTGGATTTTTTAAGGAATATTTTTTCAAGGACCATCCACCAAGGCGTGGATTTTTTAAGGAATATTTTTTCAAGTACCATCCAAGGTGTGGATTTTTTAAAAATATTTTTTTAACGACCATCCATGGCGTGGATTTTTTAAAAATATTTTTTCAACGACCATCCAAGGCGTGGATTTTTTAAGGAATATTTTTTCAAGTACCATCCAAGGTGTGGATTTTTTAAAAATATTTTTTCAACGACCATCCAAGGCGTGGATTTTTTAAAAATATTTTTTCAACGACCATCCAAGGCGTGGATTTTTTAAGGAATATTTTTGCAAGGAACATCCACCAAGGCGTGGATTTTTTAAGGAATATTTTTTCAAGGACCATCCACCAAGGCGGGTTTTTTTTAAGGAATATTTTTTCAAGGACCATCCACCAAGGCGTGGATTTTTTAAGGAATATTTTTGCAAGGACCATCCACCAAGGCGGGTTTTTTTAAGGAATATTTTTTCAAGGACCATCCACCAAGGCGTGGATTTTTTAAGGAATATTTTTGCAAGGACCATCCACCAAGGCGTGGATTTTTTAAGGAATATTTTTTCAAGGACCATCCACCAAGTCGTGTATTTTTTAAGGAATATTTTTTCAAGTACCATCCAAGGTGTGGATTTTTTAAAAATATTTTTTCAACGACCATCCAAGGCGTGGATTTTTTAAAAATATTTTTTCAACGACCATCCAAGGCGTGGATTTTTTAAGAATATTTTTCCAAGGACCATCCACCAAGGCGTGGATTTTTTAAGGAATATTTTTTCAAGGACCATCCACCAAGGCGTGGATTTTTTAAGGAATATTTTTTCAAGGACCATCCACCAAGGCGTGGATTTTTTAAGGAATATTTTTTCAAGGACCATCCACCAAGGCGTGGATTTTTTAAGGAATATTTTTTCAAGGACCATCCACCAAGGCGTGGATTTTTTAAGGAATATTTTTTCAAGTACCATCCAAGGTGTGGATTTTTTAAAAATATTTTTTCAACGACCATCCAAGGCGTGGATTTTTTAAAAATATTTTTTCAACGACCATCCAAGGCGTGGATTTTTTAAGGAATATTTTTGCAAGGACCATCCACCAAGGCGTGGATTTTTTAAGGAATATTTTTTCAAGGACCATCCACCAAGGCGGGTTTTTTTTTAAGGAATATTTTTTCAAGGACCATCCACCAAGGCGTGGATTTTTTAAGGAATATTTTTGCAAGGACCATCCACCAAGGCGGGTTTTTTTAAGGAATATTTTTTCAAGGACCATCCACCAAGGCGTGGATTTTTTAAGGAATATTTTTGCAAGGACCATCCACCAAGGCGTGGATTTTTTAAGGAATATTTTTTCAAGGACCATCCACCAAGTCGTGTATTTTTTAAGGAATATTTTTCAAGTATCATCCAAGGTGTGGATTTTTTTAAAAATATTTTTTCAACGACCATCCAAGGCGTGGATTTTTTTAAAAATATTTTTTCAACGACCATCCAAGGCGTGGATTTTTTAAGAATATTTTTCAACGACCATCCAAGGCGTGGATTTTTTAAGAATATTTTTCAACGACCATCCAAGGCGTGGATTTTTTAAGAATATTTTTCAGCGACCATCCAAGGCGTGGATTTTTTAAGAATATTTTTCAACGACCATCCAAGGCGTGGATTTTCTAAGAATATTTTCAACGACCATCCAAGGCGTGGATTTTTTAAGAATATTTTTCAACGACCATCCAAGGCGTGGATTTTTTAAGAATATTTTTCAACGACCATCCAAGGCGTGGATTTTTTAAGAATATTTTTCAACGACCATCCAAGGCGTGGATTTTTTAAGAATATTTTTCAACGACCATCCAAGGCGTGGATTTTTAAGAATATTTTTCAACGACCATCCAAGGCGTGGATTTTTTAAGAATATTTTTCAACGACCATCCAAGGCGTGGATTTTTTAAGAATATTTTTCAACGACCATCCAAGGCGTGGATTTTCTAAGAATATTTTTCAACGACCATCCAAGGCGTGGATTTTTTAAGAATATTTTTCAACGACCATCCAAGGCGTGGATTTTTTAAGAATATTTTTCAACGACCATCCAAGGCGTGGATTTTTTAAGAATATTTTTCAACGACCATCCAAGGCGTGGATTTTTTAAGAATATTTTTCAACGACCATCCAAGGCGTGGATTTTTTAAGAATATTTTTCAACGACCATCCTAGGCGTGGATTTTTTAAGAATATTTTTCAACGACCATCCAAGGCGTGGATTTTTTAAGAATATTTTTCAACGACCATCCAAGGCGTGGATTTTTTAAGAATATTTTCAACGACCATCCAAGGCGTGGATTTTTTAAGAATATTTTTCAACGACCATCCAAGGCGTGGATTTTTTAAGAATATTTTTCAACGACCATCCAAGGCGTGGATTTTTTAAGAATATTTTTCAACGACCATCCAAGGCGTGGATTTTTTAAGAATATTTTTCAACGACCATCCAAGGCGTGGATTTTTTAAGAATATTTTTCAACGACCATCCAAGGCGTGGATTTTTTAAGAATATTTTACAACGACCATCCAAGGCGTGGATTTTTTAAGATTATTTTTCAACGACCATCCAAGGCGTGGATTTTTTAAGAATATTTTCAACGACCATCCAAGGCGTGGATTTTTTAAGAATATTTTTCAACGACCATCCAAGGGGTGGATTTTTTAAGAATATTTTTCAACGACCATCCAAGGCGTGGATTTTTTAAGAATATTTTTCAACGACCATCCAAGGCGTGGATTTTTTAAGAATATTTTTCAACGACCATCCAAGGCGTGGATTTTTTAAGAATATTTTTCAACGACCATCCAAGGCGTGGATTTTTAAGAATATTTTTCAACGACCATCCAAGGCGTGGATTTTTTAAGAATATTTTTCAACGACCATCCAAGGCGTGGATTTTTTAAGAATATTTTTCAACGACCATCCAAGGCGTGGATTTTTTAAGAATATTTTTCAACGACCATCCAAGGCGTGGATTTTTTAAGAATATTTTTCAACGACCATCCAAGGCGTGGATTTTTTAAGAATATTTTTCAACGACCATCCAAGGCGTGGATTTTTTAAGAATATTTTTCAACGACCATCCAAGGCGTGGATTTTTTAAGAATATTTTTCAACGACCATCCAAGGCGTGGATTTTCTAAGAATATTTTTCAACGACCATCCAAGGCGTGGATTTTTTAAGAATATTTTTCAACGACCATCCAAGGCGTGGATTTTTTAAGAATATTTTTCAACGACCATCCAAGGCGTGGATTTTCTAAGAATATTTTTCAACGACCATCCAAGGCGTGGATTTTTTAAGAATATTTTTCAACGACCATCCAAGGCGTGGATTTTTTAAGAATATTTTTCAACGACCATCCAAGGCGTGGATTTTTTAAGAATATTTTTCAACGACCATCCAAGGCGTGGATTTTTTAAGAATATTTTTCAACGACCATCCAAGGCGTGGATTTTTTAAGAATATTTTTCAACGACCATCCAAGGCGTGGATTTTTTAAGAATATTTTTCAACGACCTTAAATAAATGTGGATTTTTTAAGAATATTTTTCAAGGACCTTAAATAAATGTGGATTTTTAAAGAAAATTGTTTAAGGACCTTCCATATGTGTGTATTTTTTAAAGAATATTTTTTAAGAATTTTGTCCAAGGACCTTCCATAAACGTGGATGTTTTAAAGAATATTTTTTAAGAATTTTGTCCAAGAACCATCCACAAACTCGAGTTTTTAAAGAATTTTTTTAAGAATTTTGTCCAAGGACCTTCCAAGGACCTTCGTGGATGTTTTAAAGAATTTGGTACAAGGACCCTCCATAAACGTGGATTTTTTAAAGAATTTGGTCCAAGGACCCTCCATAAACGTGTATTTTTAAAGAATATTTTTTAAGAATTTTGTCCAAAGATCTCCTGATTTTTTTCAGATGTTTTTCCTAGGACCTCTTGACTAAAATTTAATGATTTGTATATAATAGTTTCCTTCCTGGACAACACTCGTGATTATTTTTTACTTTTTTGGGACACTGATGATAATTGCGGATTTTTTCCAAAACATTTCCAAGGGTCTTCTGACCGATGATTTTTAAAATAAAAAAATTTCAATAAACTTTTGGCATAAATATTTTTTTTTACCAAGATTTAAATTATTTTATAAGGATATTTTAATAAGGACCTCCTGCTGCAAATATTTCAAGGACCTCCTTGTCAAAATTGTGGATACTAAAATTCCCCTATTTTAGGAAAATAGTCTGAAGGCCCTCTTTATAGTTTAGTACCCAACTCTTCCCCACTCTAACGACACCGATTGCTCAAAATAATAATAATAATCCGGTTCGTCATTTACTTCATAACAATTTCATATCCACAAAGGATGAAAAAACACAAACAATTCAATATATCGCGTTTTTACTCCAGTTTGAACCAGAATATGCAGCGAATTAAACCGAACATGTGAAATCGCGTGCAAATTTTCCACATCGCAAATCATACGATTGCTGGCTGATGTCGTTTTGGGCTGTTGTTATTGGGCCACATTTCTTATTTATTTTTTGCCTTTGCATTCGTTGTCGTTTACGTTGTTGTTGCTGTTGTAGTTTTTATTTTGTTCTTTATATTTCAATATTTAAATGAAATTTGTTTGTAACAATGCGTGTTAGTGACTGTTTAATATTTTTTTTTGTTATTCCATTAACAATGGGAGTCGATAGGGATGTCCACAACGATTAGAAGAGCAATAAATGGGAATTTAAAGAAGTAGTTTCAGAAGCTGTGAACTAAGGAAATGTGAGACTACGTACTTGGCATTGATTTAATGTGTGAATAGTGTCGGAACAAAAGTATTATCAGGAGATCAGAAAAACCAGTATATGTCAAATATTCATTAAAGAAGTCAGAAAACAACCACACTTTCCTAGTAGCAACATATCCGATCCACGAACCAAGAGGATATGCTCATTTTGCGTTTTATAAGCTTCATAGTTATTAAAAATGTTGAACCGTTGTGGGTAAAGGTACCAGAAGGAATAGTCCGTCATATTCCACTTTCACACCAGAACTTGCATTGATAGAAATGTTGGGTTGTGCGAAATTCGAAGAGAATCGGACTCTAATTTCAGAGTTGACCCTTTGTGGAAAAGGTACTCGAAGGAGTTGGCCGATGTTGTCCACTTTCATACCTGCCCTGGTCCTTTCTTGTTCTTTAAGCCAAATTATTTTCGTTGAAAATGTTCAACCTTTATGGGGGAGGTTTCGGAAGGAGTGGACCGATATTGCTCATCTCCGAACTCGATCTAAGTTTGACAAAATATTATGATGTTCCAAGTTTGGATCAAATCGGATACTCCTTGTTCGGTTACTCGTTGTTACAGAAAACTCGTTGTTACAAAAAACTCCAGAAATCCCCCCATCGCAATACCTATTTGCAGCGCTTTTGTTGCACTTTATGTTAAAGTTGTTGTAATGATTCAATATTCGCTTTTTATGGCTTCTTCTACTTTTTCGGTTTTTTTTTCTCCTTTTTGTACCCTTTGTTTGTAACAGGCAAAAGGAAACGAGATAGACCCATAGTTCCTTTTGATGATCTGCATAGAATCACATTCTGAGTCGATTTATGCACGTCCGCCCGTCCGTCTGTCTGTCCAAGTATTTTTGTGATCGCATTTATTATCCGATTGAGATGAAATTTTGCAGAAATCATTTGTTTGGCCCAAGAACGAACCCTATTGAAATTGGAGATAATCGGAAAAAATTTAGATAAAGCTCCCATATATATCTTCGTCCGATTTGCCTTTTATTGTGTACCAAACGTGTAATATCAGCCTGAATTGTATGGAATTTTGCATATACACCTAAATTATGTCTGAAAATAAGTAAGCCAAATTTGATCGAAATCGATTCAGATATAGCTTCAGCTCCCACATATATTGTTCATCCGATTTGTAATTTTTGTCCTCCACAGCCGTAATATGCCCTCTGTGACAATAATGATTGGGGAAATATATCGAATGCAGCACGGAAATATATTTGCTAAATTTTATCGGGATCGGTTCAGATTTGGATATAGCTCCCATATATAACTTCGTCCGATTTACGTTTTATTGTGCACCAAACGTCTAATATTTGCCCAAATGGGATGGAATTTGGCACTTACGACCGAATTGAGTCTAGAAGCTAGTATGTCAAATTTGGTGAAGATCGGTTCAGATATAGCTATAGCTCCAATATATATTGTTCATCCGATTTGCTATATTTGTTACCCACAGCCGTAATATGCTGGCCGTAACAACGATATTCAGGGAAATACATCAAATACAGCTCAGAAATATATTTGCCAAGTTTTATCGAGATCGGTTCAGATTTGGATATAGCTCCCATATATAACTTTGTCCGATTTACCTTTTGTTGTGCACCAAACGTCTAATATCTGTCCAAATGGGATGAAATTTGACATTTACGACGGAATTGAGTCTAGAAGCTAGTATGTTAAATTTGGTGAAGATCGGTTCAGATATAGCAATAGCTCCCATATATATATTGTCCATCCGATTTGTTATTTTTGTCCTCCGCAGCCGTAATATGCACTCTGTAACAACGATATTCAGGGAAATATATCAAATACAGCTCAGAAATATCTCTGCCAAATTTTCTTCAGATCGGTTCCGATTTGGATATAGCTCCCATATATTTATTTATCCGATTTTTATATTTATATATATATATATATTTATTTATCCAAATGGGCAGCACAATTCCGAATTTAAAAGATACAAATGCTTCGGCATATTTAGTCCTTCGAACTTTAAATTATAATTATAATTAATTATAATTATTATAATTATAAATATAAATATAATAATAATTATAATTATAATTTAAATTTTAATTATAATTATAATTTAAAGTTCGAAGGACTAAATATGCCGAAGCATTTGTATCTTTTAAATTCGGAATTGTGCTGCCCATTTGATGCACAAATAATTTAAAATCGGATGAATAAATATATGGGAGCTATATCCAAATCGGAACCGATCTCGAGAAAATTTGGCAAAGATATTTCTGAGCTGTATTTGATATATTTCCCTGAATATCGTTGTGCATATTACGGCTGCGGAGGACAAATATAACAAATCGGATGAACAGTATATACGGGAGCTATAGCTATATCTGAACCGATCTTCACCAAATTTGGCATATAATCGTAATTATAATTATAATAATTATAATTAATATAATTATAATAATTATATTAATTATAATTATAATTATAAAAATTATAATTATTATAATTGTTATAATTATAAAAATTATAATTATTATAATTCTAATTATGATTATAATTATATTAATTATAATTATAATTATATATAATTATTAATTATAATTATATAATTATACATAATATATAATATAATTATAAATTTAATTATAACTATAATTAGTATAATTATAATTATAATTATTATAATTATAATTTATAGTTAATAATTATATATAATTATAATTAATATAATTATAATCATAATTATAATTAATATATTAATTATAATATAATTATAATTGTAAATATAATTATAATTTTAATTTAAACGATTATAATTATTATAATTATAATAATTATAATTATAACAATAATAATAATTATAATTATTATAATAATTATAATTATTATAATTATAAAAATTATTATTATTATAATTATAATTATAATAATTATAATTTATAATTATAATTTTAATTATAATTATACTTATAATTTATAATTATAATTATATATAATTATAATTATAATTATATAATTAATTATAATTAATGTTAGGGTATCATAAAGTCGGCCCCGCCCGACTTTAAGACTTTCTTTACTGGTTTGAGTTGTGGTTGTCGGTGGTGGTCGGGAGCTGGCAATGGTAGCTAAAGGATTTAACTTTCGGTTCGTTTGTGTATTTATTAATGAAGGATGTTTCTTTCTTTCATTTGTTGTTTTTTCCCTAGCAAGTTGGTAACTTTCATGCCTGCGATTGTCGGCTGTAATATGGTTTTGTGCAACGACAACAACAACACGAACAACAGCAAAAACAAAAAAGTCGAAGTTAAGGAAGACATGCAACATTCGAAATGCTTTTATTACATGAATAATCATTTAAACGGAAATTTGTAAAGAAAGGCTTAAAATGTGACTTAACATTTGTTGGCCTCTTGTTGTTAAGGAGTTTATGCATTGTGTTCTTGTTATAATTAATGTTGTTGTTGTTGTTGCTGGCTTTTTTTTCGCCGCCTCTCTGAATTCACTAATTAAATTCCTCGTTTGTGTTTCTCTCGTTTTGATATTCATGTTAAGTGCATTTTCCCAGATAAGAAACCACGACAACAACAACGCCAACATCCATATGGACATTTTATGTAAATAACGTAGATATTTTGGTTTGTTTTTATTATTGTGATATTTGTTGTTTTTTTTTTTCATAAAAAGCTTTTTTTACTTATTTACGCTTAATTAAGTGAACATAATGTGTGCGTTTCATTTTCACAAAGAGCTGTAATATCGTTAAACGATAAGTGGAATAATTTTTGAGTGGGGAGTTGCGATTAATAGGGCAAATCATTAAAATGGAAAATAGGAGATGGACGACTTTGAAGAAATCAAAGAAGGTTCCTCCTATTACCATAATAAAAAAATAAGTATTCAAATTCCAAATCAGGAATGGACTTTTTACCACCTTTGTTTTTAATGGAAGAATTTAAAAGTTTGCGAAATGGGTCAGATTTTGGGCAAAACGGTGAGATATGATAAGAATTTCGGAATTCTTCGAAATAGGTGCTCAGTGGCTATTATTAGTATTAAATTCAGCGAATTGCTTTACCAATTCAATTTATTAAGAATATAATCGAATCTTTTTAAAGAAGGTTTTTCATGGATTTTTAAGTCTTAAGTTGTGGAAATTTTTTTTTTCAAGGATATGCAAGGATTTTGGCGTTGATTTTTTAATTTTTTTTTTTGTGACTTTTGTTGCAATAATTGTGAATTTCCAATACCATAATCGTGAACTTTAATTCAAATTACTTTTGTAATCTGAACGAGGATATCTAGCGACGAGACGCGGACCTTTTGTGGGCGAGGTACTTGATGGAGTGGACCTATATTATCCATGTTTGCACCTGACCTAGAACTGACGTAAATATAAGAATTTGCAAAGTTGGAACAAAATCGGATTATCGATTCTCTTTCTGTGCAGAAAAAAATATTTTTTTTTGTTGAAAATCTCGATCATTTGTGTGTGAGGTACCAGAAGAAGTGGACCGATATATTCCATCTTAACACCAGACCTTGGGCTAACACACATATTGGCATGAGTGAAATATGAAGGCAATCGGACTCTTACATTACATATTATGAGAGTTGTAATTATTCAAAATTTTGACCCTTTGTGGGGGAGATAATTGATGGAGTGGACCTATGTTATCCATTTTTGCACCTGACCTAGAACTGACGTAAATATTAAGATTTGCTAAGTTTGAGCAAAATCGGATTATCGTTTATCCTTCTCTGCAAAAAATATACATTTGTTAAAATTTCGACCATTTGTGGGGTAGGTACCAGAAGGAATGGACCGATATATTCCATCTTAACATCAGACCTTGGGCTAACACACATATTGGCATGAGTGAAATATGAAGGCAATCGGACTCTTACATTACATATTATGAGAGTTGTAATTATTCAAAATTTTGACCATTTGTGAGGGAGGTACTTGATGGAGTGGACCGATATTGTCCATTTTCACACTTGACCTAGTACTGACGCAAATAATAAGATTTGCAAAGTTGGAGCAAAATCGGATTATCGCTTCTCTTTCTGTGCAAAAAATACATTTTTTGAACATTTCGACCCATCTCCGAACTCGATCTAAGTTTGACAAAAATATTACGATGTACCAAGTTTGGACCAAATAGGATACTCCCTTCGAGAGTTATCGTGCGCACCAGCCAGACAGACAGATGGACGGACATCGCTAGATCGACTCCAAATGTTCTGAAACAATTTTGGTCCAACGAGACATAGGGTTTAAAATCGTTATACCATATCTGAAGCCATAGGGCTGAGGGTATAATAATGGTATCTATAAACATAATAGCTATATATCCTTTATAAACAAAAATTTTGAGGTTTGCAACGCGGACCACTTTTTGCGCCAAATTTTTGTGATATGGCAATTTCAACGGGGATGCCTTACTTGAAATGCGGCTGGGTTTTTGGAAAGGCGAACTACATGATTATTAAAATGCACTACTAATTTCGGTAGAATTTATTCATTGTTTATAGTTGTGTTTTGAGCTAGATTTTTGGAAATTAGAACTTTGGCAAAAGACTAAAGTTAAACATTTGAAAAATTGTGGAAAGGGTCAAATTAAAATAGGTACAGTGCCAGGGTATATGGGTATAGTTACATTTATGTAAATGGGACCCCCAAGTAATCCACGGACCAAATTGCCAAATTTAATATCAATTTAGTACCTTAATCTTATTTTATAATTTTGACGAAAGTATAAATTTAAAATTTGGATGTTTGAGAAATTCGTTCTTCTACTTCTGTATTCTAAAAATGTCTCTAAAAGAATGGTTAAGAAAAGTTACTATTTCTTGCTATAAAGTTTTTAACGAGATCATGAAAAATGTCTTTAAAAATTCATAAAAATATTTAAAACAAGTAAAAAAGTTGTTGAATACCCTTCACCATTTGGTACAAATTTAACAATTCTCAAAAAAATAAAATCTGTCAAAAATTCTGTAAAAATCTTAAAAATACCAAATGTAACTGTATATTAGGGTCTATACGACGACGTGGACCTGCATAGGCAACTTTTGTCACAAGTTATTACAAGATTCAAATGTGAAACTTGAAAAAAAATCTGTTTATAATGCAGCTGAAATCATCAGAACACCGAATATAGGGAGGTACCATGGGGGTTATAAAACGTGGACATGCAGAGACAATTTCCTGTCATAGGTTGAAGTATCCATTACGAACTTAAAATACCAAAATTGAAACAATTCCGGTAAATAACGTTGCTGAAGTCATCAAAATTCCGAATATCGGGGGTTCCGTTATATGGGGGCTATACGAAGATCTGGACCTGCTTACAAAAATTTTTGTCATAGGCTGTAGTACCCAATAGGATCTTCCAGTACAAAATTTAAAACAATTCCGGTGAATAATGTTGCTGAAATCATCAAAATACCGAATATCGGGAGGTACCGTTATATGGGGGCTATACGAAGACGTCGGCCTGCACAGACAATTTTCTGTCATAGACTGTAGTATTCATTGCGAACTTCAAATACCAAATTTGAAACAATTCCCGAAAATAATGTCGCTAAAATCATTTAAATGCCGAATATCCGGAGGTACAGTTATATGGGTGGAGGGTATAAAAAAAAAAATAAGAAATCTAAAACGAATTTTTAAAAACCTACACAATTTTTTTGCACTACACCACACTATGGACAGGGTATTATGTGTTTGTGCATTTCTTCGTAACAAAGCGAAGGAGGAGAGATAGACCAATAGTTCCTTTTGATGATCTGCATAGAGTCACATTCTAAGTCGATTTATGCATGTCCCTCCCTTTTATAAGTCTGTTCATGTATTTATGCAAACAAAGGACACTTCGCATTTATTGTCCGATTGGGATGAAATTTTCCACAAATCAATTGATATGCCCAAGAACGAATCCCATTAAAATTGGTGAGAATCGGTTCAACCCATAATCAATCAATCCATATCTAAATTATATGGATCCCACATATATCTTCGTCCATTTCCAATTTTATTGTGCATTAAATCTGAAATATTAGTCCAAATTGGATAGAATTTGATATATTCGACCAAATTGAGCATTGAAACAAATATGTCACATTTGATGGAGATCTATTCAGATATAGCTATATCTCTGAACTGAATTTAGAGAAAATCTGTTAAGATATAGCAATAGCTGACATATATATGTTTCATCCGATTTCGTGTTAAAGTCCTTCACAAGCGTAATATGCACTCTACAACAATGATCTTTGGTACTAGATATCAGACACAGCTCTGGAATAAGTGTATCAAATTTTGTTAAGATCGGTTCAGATTTAGATATAGCTCCCCTATATATCCACAACCGATTTCGGGTTATTTGTACACCAAATAGCTAATATCAGTCCAAATTACCCGGATTTTTGGTACATTCGACCGAATTCAGTCTAGAAGTAAGTACATCAAATTCGGAGTCGGAAATCTGTTCAGATATAGCTATAGCTTCCATATATATGTTTCATCCGATTTGGGGTTTTAATCCTCTCACATGCGTAATATCAACTCCACAACAATTTTATTTGGTACCATATATCGTATAGAAATACCTCTTTTTATGAACCTTCGATATATGTAATATCAACCCATATTGGATAAATTTTTCCATATTCAACCGAGTTTTTCCTCCAATAAATGTTCTTAAACAGGAAGGTGTTCAAAAAATTTCCGATTTTCGGAAAGGATTCTCTCACTTAAAAGACCTCACGATTTTTGGCCAGAAATTGCGTGAAAATCTTAAATTAGGTATTGTAATTAATAAGGTTTTTTTAATAGGATACACAATATTCGAGGTCTACGATTTCATGTAGACAAAAATGTCTTAAAAAATTCACAATTTTTGAATAGATATTCCTTGAAAATAGTTGTTGGAAAAATCTGAAAAGAGCTCTCTATTTTCGGTTGGGAAGGCCTTTAAAGAATCCACGATTTTTGATAATAAATTCATATTTTTTTCATGAAAGAATACTCGATTTTTCATTGATTTTTGAATTTTTGAAAAAAAAAATTAAAACGAAGAATTATTTGCGGTTACAAGAAGCTTGAAAAATACCTATATCGAAAATCCTTTGCTAGGAGGCTCTTAAAATTGTTCTTTAAAAATTCCACAATATTTTGATTAGAAATCACGATTTTTAGTTCTCTAAAAATCATCAATCAAAAAATTTCGCTAAGAAGGTCCTGCAAAAAATATTTCTAGGAAATCTTCGGTTTCCGGTCAAGATATTAAAAAGAAAAAATCAAAACATAATTTGAATGTCCTTGAATATTTCCCTTAAAAAATGAGGTAATTTTAAACATTCTACTATTTACAGTTACTAGGACCTTGACACAATTTTTTATAAATTCTTAAAACTGGTAAGTGTTTGGTTAGGAAGTCCTTGAAAAATTTACTTTTTCGGTAAGAAGGTCTTTGAAAAAATTATTCACAAGAATACTCGATTTTCTATTGAGAGATTTGGTAATATATTTTTTTGAAAAATTCATTTGGTAAGGAAATCTTGAATAAATTTTCTTAAAAATCCTTCATGTTGGGTTAAAGATTAAAAAGAATCCACAGTCTATGATTAAAAAAAAAAAATAAAAAAATAAGCAAAGCCGTTTGGGCCGACCATGTGATATAATAGAACACTGAGCCTAAACCTACCCTTGTGAAAATTTTTGTGAGGATCGGACGATAATTGCAACATGCATATAATAACCCCAACCTCTTGTAATATTACAAAATATACACTTCAATATTCTAAGTCAAATTGAAAAAATCGCATGCGATAAAAAATATGAAAAAATAAATCTATATTAACATATTAACAATATTGGCATCTTTTTATGATTAGATTTTATTCTTCCATTTCTTTAGATTTTATTTTTTTATGCCAAGAGGGCATTCTGAATTGACAAAATTTGAATTCTTGAGATATAAACATTTTAGCTAACATCCCTTTCCTTTGTATTTATATACACATTGAATATATTTCGCTATATATATCCGATATATTTACTATTGGCATCTACGTAACGGTCGGGATTAAAAATATTCCCGCCTTAATGGAAAATGTGACTTTTATTCAACATAAATGCTATGGTCTATTTCACCCACTAAATATTACCCGATGACCATCAAAATTGAAAGGCTTATGCCCAGCCCTAAGCTCTAGCCCCATGATAACATTCGCTTCAATTGGTCTGTAATTGTGACCTGTAGAGCAACTGCAAAATCAGGAAATTTTTCAGTGTTTGGTCCACTTCAACCCCTAAATATTATGCGATCATCTCCAAAAGAAATATGCTTCTATTCTGGCCCTAGCCCCACCTCCATTCCAAAGTTTTTTTTTTTTTTTATATAGAATACGCGATGTCTAGAAAAGAATTACTTGAAGAAAAGGTTCTTAAAAAACAGCTATATTCGGTTAGAACGTCGTTTTATGCTTTATTAATCATCCTTGAAAAAATGTTCGTAAAATCCAAGATTTTCGTCCAGAAAGACTTTATAAAAAATCTTCTAAAAATTACTATATAGGTATTTAGCTAGAAAAATTAATTTAAAATACGATTCTTGGTCCAAACGCTTTTTTTATTATAATTTTAAAAAAGAAAAAACTGAAAAATCAGAACACCCTTGAGAGATATAATATATATAATATATATAAAACGCATCTATTGGCCTACATATCCTTTGAAAAACTCCACATTTGGTCAAGACGTCCATTTAAAATTTGCGCAAAAAAATATGGAATTAAATCGAGAAAAATGGGGTTGTTGCAAAATTCGAGGCCAATCGATTCTCCGTTAAAATAGAAAATTTAAAGAAGCTTCCGAACGAAACGAAGTAAGTTGTTAAAAATTTACTCAAATGTGCATTATGTGTGCAGGACTTTTGGTATTGAACATAAGCCATGTGGGGCCCCCATAAGGATACTACAGTCTATGACAGAAAATTGTCAGTGCAGGTTTACTTCTTCGTATAGCCCCTATATAACGGTAGCCCCCGATATTCGATATTTTGATGATTTTAGCGACATAATTCACTGGAATTGTTTCAAATTACGCATTTAGAGTTCTTAATGGAAACTACAGCCAAAGACAGAAAATTGTCTGTGCAGGTCCACGTCTTCGTACAGCTCCCATATAACGGTACCTCCCGATATTCGGTATTTTTATGATTTTAGCGACATTGTTTACCGGAATTCTTTCAAATTTGGTATTTGAAGTTCGCAATGGATACCTCAGCCTGAGAGAGAAAATGAACAAAATAGGTCCACGTCTTCGTATAGCCCCCATATAACTGTACCTTCCGATATTCGGTATTTTGATTATTTTAGAGACAATATTTACCGGAATTGTTTAAAATTTGGTATTTGAAGTTCGTAATGGACACTACAGCCTATGACAGAAAATTGTCTAGGTCTTGGGACAGTTCCGATATAACGGTACGTCCCTATATACGATATTTGATGAATTTAGCTATTTTGTTCACTGATTATTTCAAGTTCCGAATTTGAATTTGGTGTTGACTTATGACAAACAATGCCTGTGTGGGTCCACGTCGTATAGATACCAATATAACGGCTATATTCGGTATTTTTATAATTTTAACAGGATTTTTAATTTTTTTTTTTTTTTTTTTGAAAATTTCCAAATATTTCCACATGGTGGAGGCCTGGTCGAACTTACAGCTTTTTTTTTTTTTTTTTTTTTTTGGAGCCGATTCTCCGAAATAGAAAATTTAAAGAAGACAACAATTTAATTTCCTATCTCTACCATGGATGTCTTGAGAAAAAAACCTTTTACAGAACCTCTGTGAATTTTCTCTATCAAGAAAATAGTGTTTATTTTTTATTTTTTGACAAAAGGCTTTTTCCGAAAAATATCGGAATAATTTATCATATCACTGCTGCCCCAGTTGAGGTTATGGGAACATCAAGACTTTGGACATTTTCAATATTCCCCACACATTCCCATAATTAAATCACAAGCTAGCATACGTTTTCGAAATTGAATGTTAATTTCCAGGCTTCTCCCTGAAATAAACAATTTACGATCTTATTAAGAATTTAAATGGTCATTAAAAAACAAAAAAGTTATTTAAAAAAAAATCTAAATTAAATGTTTTGAAAAGAAGAAAATTAAATAAATAAACAATTTTGTGCATTTTATTCCAAAAAAAAAAATAATTTAATGAAAATCAAATCAATATGAAAATCAACCAATAAAATTGACAAGACTTCATTGGTACGGCTACGATTTGAGAACGGAACCCCGGGGCAATGATGTTTAGTTTTGAATTTAGATTACAAAATTATTTACACAAATACCAATCAAAGATAAAAAAAAAACAAAAACGAACATCAACAACAAACTCAAATGACATAATGTGACACACAATGGAGAAAAGAGACAACGTCGAAGAAGGTATTTAACTACATGTTTTTTTTCAGAGTTAGTTAACATTTCCCCTAACCTGGTTGAGAGAAAAAAGAAACTTGTTACAGAAAATCGAAACATTTATGTTAATTAAGGGACCCAGTGACGTTGTTGTTGTCCATTCATTCAATCAGCTTCG
The DNA here is from genome assembly GCF_030504385.1 of Musca domestica. Classification (NCBI taxonomy): domain Eukaryota; kingdom Metazoa; phylum Arthropoda; class Insecta; order Diptera; family Muscidae; genus Musca; species Musca domestica. The sequence continues at coordinate 738,899 of NW_026712156.1, read as the reverse complement.
AAAGTAAAAGGGGGTTGCTGCTGTTGCATTTCAAAAATTGATATTAACCGACGGAAAATTTGAAATTCAAATTTCCAATTGGAGACAACTGCACAACCGCATACAAGGTGGCGGGGTGAAATAATTTCCCGGTGTCGTATCACTTTTTACCTTGAAAACATTCCGAATGGCAATGTAAATTTAATTAAATATTGTTTTTTTTTAAACTGGTCATCCGATGTTGAATATTTAGGGCTAGTTTTGCCTTTGACCTGTCTCATTTAAGAAAATATTAAATTTTTGGCGGGTATATAAAATTGATTTTTATACCCTCCACCTTGGAAAGGTAATAGAAGTGAGTAATGTTTCCATTACCCTAAGGTGGAGAATATTAAAAGTTCGGCCCGGCCGAACTTAATTTTTTTTTCTTGTTTTGGTATATATATGATAGGCTATGGTATAAATAAGTGGAATTAGGGCTACTTTGAAGCTGGGATGTGAGATTCGTAAGAATAGGGTACGAAAAGTTACAAAAGGTACAGAATATTGTTTTCTAAAAATCCTCGTTTGTTGGTCCTTGAAAAAATATTTTCTAAAAAATCTTAGTTTACCGAATTTGCTTGAAAAAATATTCCTAAAAAATCTTCGTTTGTTGGTCCTTGAAAAATTTTCCTTAAAAAATCCACGTTTATTTGGACTTAAAAAAATATATTTTTTTTTAAAATATCCACTTTTACGGAATTTGTTTGAAAAAATAGTCTTAAAAAATCGCGTTTGTTAGTCCTTAAAAATATTCTTAAAAAATCCTCGTTTGTTGGTCCTTGAAAAAAATATGCGAAAAAATAGGAAATCTAGGAAAATCTGTAAAAAATTCACGTTTATGGGTCTTGGAAAAGTTTTCTGTAAAAAAATCACCATTTGTTGTTCCTTAAAAAAAATATTTGGTCCTTGAAAAATACTCATTAAAAAACGCATTTCTAGTTGGTCTTTAAAAAATATTTTTTAGAAAATTCCCATTTGTTGGTCCTTGAAAAAATATTTCTAAAAAATCCTCGTTTGTTGGTCCTTGAAGAAATATTCTTTAAAAAATCCACGTTTATGGGTCTTTATAAAAATCTATAAAAATCTACGTTTATTGGCCTTGGAAAAAGTATTCAGTTAAAATCACCATTTGTTGGTCCTTAAAAATTATTTGGTCCTTGAAAAAATATTCATTAAAAATGCACGTTTATTTGGCCTTAAAAAATATTTTTTTAGAAAATCCATGTTTACGGAATGTACTTGAAAAAATATTCTTAAAAATTGATAGTTGAAGAAATATTCTTTAAAAAAAATCCACGTTTGTTGGTCCTTGAAAAAATATTCCCGAAAAAATCCCCGTTTGTTGGTCCTTGAAAAAATATTATTTAAACAATCCACGTTTATGCGTCTTTAAAAGGAAAATCTGTAAAATATCCTCGTTTATGGGTCTTGGAAAAGTTTTCTATAAAAAACCGCCATTTGTTGTTCCTTAAAAAAAATTTGGTCCTTGAAAAATATTCATTAAAAACCTACTTTTATTTGGTCTTTAAAAAAATATTTTTTAGAAAATCCATATTTAGGAATGTGCTTGAAAAATTATACCTAAAAAATCCTCGTTTTTTGGTCCTTGAAATAATATTCCTAAAAAAAACTCGTTTGTGGGTCCTAGAAAAAATATTCTTTAAAAAAATCCACGTTTATGGGTCTTTGAAAAAAATCTGTAAAAAAATCCACATTTATGGGTCTTGGAAAAGTTTGAGTGCTATTGATTCACCCAATTGTACCAAATTTAGTGCCATTTAGTATACTTAAGTACACATTTTCGTAACACCCATAGTCCAATAGAAATCTTATTTTCAAATTTCTTTCACATTTTCATTTTCACAAAGGTTCATCCCAATGCCAAATTTTAGACTTCCAACTCAACCCCCAAAACCAAATTTAGTACCATTTAGTACTTTTTGTATGTATTACCAAAACCACGTCCAAATTTAAACCCTACACACAAACAGTGATCCTAATGCCAAATTTAAGATTTTAAGGGGTATCCATTCACGCAATGCCAAATTTAGTAACATTTAGTACTTTTCAAATTTCCAAACCTACTTCCATATCCCAATCCTACTGCTCGACAGTAATCTTTATTTATTTTATTTTCTTTTCAAATTTAAGAATTCCAACTTTATTGGTTCTTCCAAATCCGAATTCTACCAAATGTAGTACCATTTAGTACACATATGTACGAATTTCCAAAACTAGCTACATTCCTCAGACCTTGAATGCAGTTCTATTAATATCTTACTACTAAATTTCAGAATTCCAGTTCTACCGGTTCACCCAAATCGAAATTGTACCAAATTTAGTACTATTTAGTACTTTTCGTGCACATAAGTACAAATTATGAAAACTGCCTCCATATCCCGATCCTACACTCCCCCAGGAATTTGAATTTGAATTGTACCAAATTTAGTACCGTTTAGTACTTTCGGTATACTTGAGTTCCAAAACTACCCACTTACATCGACTTTACTTTTCAAACTTGATTCCCATTCGAAATTTCAAGTTTTTAGCTCTAACCGTTCCCATGATGAAAAGGTACCAATTATGGTACACTTTACTTTTCGTACACTTACGATGCGAATTTCCAAAAACCCCTTTGGTACATCTATCATACGCTCTATCAGTGACCCTGATTCCAAATTTAAGAGTTCTAGCTCTACTACATCCTCAAATACAAAGGCCACGATATTTAGTTTTAGGTTAGGTATGTAGTTTTCGTACTATTTTTGTACGAGTTTGACTTCCTACCATCCCGTATAAAAAGAGATTTTAACCATATTTTGAAGAGCGGACAAAAAAGAAACATTCCTTATGTTCCAAAAAAAAAATCCAAAAATCTATTTTATCCAGGGAAGACCTCACTATCTTCAATCCACAAAAGATATCAGGGGTCTTCTGTATATAAAGAGTCTCTTGCATAGATGGATGGACTTAAAGTTGTCCTTTCCCCAGATGATGAATAAACCAAAAAGTCGTCGGTCCATGGAAAAGCTCTTTCTATAAAAGATTTCTCTACACACCTCTTAAATATTCCTCCAAATCAGCCATATGGCTAGAGAGGTTATATATAAATTTATATGGCCAAAAAGTGCCTTATCTAAATAGCGGTTTTAGACCCTAGGGCTCGACTCTTTGGACCAAAAACGTTTCAGAACATTTGGAGTAAATCTAGAGATGTTCGTCCGTATGTCTGGCTGACACACGATAACTCTCGAAAGGAGTATCCGATTTGGTCCATATTTGATACATCATAATATTATTATCATGCTTAGATCGAGTTCGGAGATGGGCAATATCGGTGGCACCTCCTCAAAAAAGTGAAAATTTTCAAAAAATAAAAAAAAAAAAAAATGCACAGAAAGAGACAGGTTAATCCAATTTTGCCCAACGTTGCAAATCATAATATCATTTACTTCACTGCTAGGTCAGGTGCGAAAATGGACAATATCGGTTGACTCAATCAGGTACCTTCACCACAAAGGGTTAATATTTTCAATAATTACAACTCTTATAAAATGTAATGTAAGAGTCTGATTGTGTTCAGCTTACACGCATTGCAATATTTCCATTAACTCAAGATCTGTTATAAATATGACAGAGATCGGAATATTTCTTCTGGTACCTCCCACACAAAAGGTTAAAGTTTCGAATAACAGAAACGATTACGAGAAAACGAGAAACAATTAAATCCGAAATAAGCATCCTTTTCTCTTCATGTTTCACACATCCCATTATTTCTACTAACACAAGATCTGATGTGAAGATGGGATGGGATACCACTCCTTCTGGTACCTCCCCCACAACGGGTGAACATTTTAAATATCCATGCTGCTCATAAAAGGCGAAATTAATATCCGATTCCATTCATACTTGGCACATTTCAGTATTTCTGTCAACAAAAGATCTGGTAAAAAGATGGTACATATCCGGTACCTTCCCCACAAAGGTTCAAAGTTTTGAAAAACCAAATCGTTCATAAAATATAAAATAAGCATCCGGTTCTCTTCATAATTCACACATCCCATTATTTCTGCTAACACAAAATCTGATGTGAAGATGGGATGGGATACCACTCCTTCTGGTACCTGCACCCCAAAAGGTTACTATTTTGAATATCTGTGAAGCTCATAAAACTCGAAATTAATATTCGACTTAAGGCAGACTTTGTACATCTCAATATTTTCAGCAACACAATATCAGTTAAAAACCAGTAAAGAAAGTCTTAAAGTCGGGCGGGGCCGACTTTATGATACCCTACACCACTTTGCTAATTTAGTAGAGCTCCACATAACAATTAAAAGTTTCTATGGGAGAATTCAATCATACACCCTATGATTATAATTATAATTTAAAGTTCAAAGGACTAAACATGCCGAAGCATTTGTATCTTTTAAATTCGGACTTGTATTGACCATTTGGTGCACAATTAATTTGAAATCGGATAAATATATATATGGGAGCTATATCGAAATCTGAACCGATCTCGATAAAATTTGGCAAAGATATTTCTGAGCTGTATTTGATATATTTCCCTGAATATTGTTGTTACGGAGTGCATATTACGGTTGTGGGTAACAAATATAACACATCGGATGAATAATATATATGGAGGCTATAGCTATATCTGAACCGATCTTCACCAAATTTGACATACTAGCTTCTAGACTCAATTCGGTCGTATGTGCCAAATTCCATCCCATTTGGACAAATATTAGACGTTTGGTGCACAATAAAAGGTAAATCGGCCGAAGTTATATATGGGAGCTATATCCAAATCTGAACCGATCTCGATAAAATTTTGCAAATGTATTTCTGAGCTGTATTTGATATATTTCCCTAAATATTGTTGTTGCAGAGTGCATATTACGGCGGCGGTGGACAAAAATAAAAAATCGGATGAACAATATATATGGGAGCTATAGCTATATCTGAACCGATTTCGATCAAATTTGGCATACATATTTTCAGGCCTAATTTGGTTGTATGTGCAAAATTCCATACAATTCGGACTGATATTACACGTTTGGTGCACAATAAAAGGCAAATCGGACGAAGATATATATGGGAGCTATATCTAAATTTTTACCGATTATCTCCAATTTCAATAGGGTTCGTCCTTGGGCCAAACAAATGATCTGTGCAAAATTTCATCTGGATCGGGCAATAAATGCGACCTGTACTTTGTTTACAAAAATACATGGACAGACGGACAGACGGACAGACGGACGGACGGACGGACAGACGGACGGACAGACGGACGGACGGACGGACATGCATAAATCGACTCAGAATGTGATTCTGTGCAGATCATCAAAAGGAACTATGGGTCTATCTCGTTTCCTTTTGCCTGTTACAAACAAATGCACAAAGACATAATACCCTGACCACCTTGTGGTGTAGGGTATAATTAGGGAGAGATCGGACCATTTCTTCTAGCACCTCCCCCGTATAGGGTTCAAGATTTTGACAAAGAAAACGCTAAAAGAAAGTGAAGTAAGCATCCAATTCTCCTCAAATTGTGCATTTACAAATATTTTTACTAACACAAGATCTGTTGTGGAGATGAGTTACCGAACCCCTTCTAGTAACTCACCCACAAAGGGTACCATTTTCAATACTTTTGTCTGTCATAACTTGCGTAGAAAGACAGCGATTCTTTACCATTTTGGTATATAAAAAGATTTCCCTCTACAAGAAACCTGAGCTGAATGTGGAATTTATAATTTCGCTTAAAATTGGATATAAATGTTCGATTTTCCTGTAATTTTGCCCATACCAATATTTGTATCTGAATTAGATGAAGTATGAAAATGGAATGCTTCGGTTGACTATAAAATTATTATATTTAAAAAATATCACAAATCTCATATAATGTGAAGGAAGAGAAACCAGGCACGTCGCAATATTTATATCATATTTATTTTGGTCCGACACGAAATTGACAATATTGGCCCATTCCTTCGGAACCTACCCCATAGAGATACAAAAATGTGAACAATCAAAACAGAAGTCGAAATATATATAAATCATCGAAAATTTGTTGAAGGTTTGGCACCTGTCGGCACAAGTGACTGATACTGTTCAACTGACTGGTGGTAAAAATAAGCTATATAGGTCCAAGTTTGGTATAGCTCCCATATTAAAATACGAAATGTTATTTATTTATTTATTTTTGAAGATTTTTAAATTCTTTCCAAAAGGTGGTTGTTATTGGATGTTAGGTTAGGACATTTGAATTGCTTTTTTACGTCTTTTTTTGTTTTTGTATTGATTATAGCATTGATCGGGTTTTTTTCAACCTCCATCAATCCATTTTCGTGGTATTTTAACGATTTTTGTTAACTTCTATAAATAATATAATCTATCATTTTTAAACTCAGTCAAGGTATGAATTTATGTAGATTCTACAGTCGTGGAATTTTTGAGGGATTCTTTGCCAACAAAACAACAATAAAGGGATTAAGCCTGACCATTTTGCAACAACGTTGTTATACCCTACACCACATAGTGATAAGGGTATTATGTCTTTGTGCATTTGTTTGTAACAGGCAAAAGTAAACGAGATAGACCCATAGTTACTTTGAGGATCTCCATAGAATCACTTTCTGAGTTGATTTATGCATGTCAGTCCGCCCGTTCGTCCATCTGTCCATGTATTTTTGTGAACAAAATGCCGGTCGCATTTATTATCCGATTGAGATGAAATTTTCCAAACAACATTTGTTTCGCCCAAAGACGACCCTATTGAAATTGGAGATAATCGGCCTAAATTTAGATATAGCTCCCATATATATCTTCGTCCGATTTGCTTTTATTGTGCACTAAACGTGTAATATCAGCCCGAATGGTATGGAATTTTGCACATACAATTAAATTAGGCCTGAAAATAAGTATGCCTAATTTGATCGAAATCGGTTCAGATATAGCTTTAGCTCCCATATGTATTGTTCATCCGAGTTGTTATTTTTGTCCTCCGCAGCTGTAATATACACCCTGTAACAACAATATTTGGGGAAATATATCAAATACAGCTCAAAAATACATTTGCTAAATTTTATGTAGATCGGTTCAGATTTGGATATAGCTCCCATATATAACTTCGTCCGATTTACGCTTTATTGTACACCAAACGTCTAATATTTGTCTAAATGGGATGGAATTTGGCGCATGCGACCGAATTAAGTCTAGAAGCTAGTATGCCAAATTTAGTGAAGATCGGTTCAGATATAGCTATAGCTCCCATATATATTTTTCATCCGATTTGTTATTTTTGTCCTCCGCAGTCGTAATATGCACTCTGTAACAACAATATTTGGGAAATATATCAAATACAATTAAAAACAAGTAAGCAAAGGATACAGTCGAGCGGGGCCGACCGTTGAATACCCTACAACACTATAATAAACGATACAGTTTATATAGGCGAGATACTCGAAAGAATTCCACAAGATACTGTGACAAATAATAAAAGAAAACCATCAGGTTTTGTTCTCTAATTTTCGAATAATAGCAACTTTAACTAATTTGCTCATTTCCAATTTATTGGTAGATGTTGCACGTAAATGGTCTTCCTAGATCTGGAACCAATATTTCCCAAAGAACTATAATCTCTCAGAAGTGGCAAAAGATTAACATTTATTATTGGTTTTTGACTGAAACGCATCTATATGAGATACAGACATTTGACTCTATTCTTCAACGAAATCAGCGTTAACGAAAAGTGCGACTTTCCTGTATTTGTGAATTCTCCAAAAAGTCACTGAAATGGACATTTTCGTATTTTGTCTACAAAAGTTGGCAATCTATTTCATACGATAATTGCGACCTGCTGACAATTTTGCAGTTTTTTGGTCCATTTCAACCCCTTAATATTTTGCGATCATTTCCAAAAAGAGTAGGCTTCTATTCTTACCCTCATCTGATCCCCATGCAAAATTTTGTTAGGATCGGGCCATAAATGCGATCTGTATATGATATCCTGATATCCTAACTACTTAGTTTTGTTAGCTGTAGAAAAATTTACCAAATGTTTAATTCAAAATGAAAATATGCCAAAAATATGACAAAATTGAAAAAATATGAGAAAATTTACAAAATCAATATTTTCATCTTTAGAGAGATATTTTTATGCGACTTTTTAGGCGTTTTTTCTTTTCTGCCAAGAGGCCATTCTGAATTAATGAGAACTGTCGAAATCAGTTCAGCCGTTCTCGACATATTAGAGATCTTTCAAGCATATCTTCTTTGATAGACATATATGTCGCACATATTTTGCTATATATCCGATTTGTTGGATGTTAACATCAATGTAAAGGTCAGAAGTAACCTTGTCATGGCTTTGTGATTTCGCCGGGATTTAAAATATTCGCGGTTTAATGAAAAATTTTGAATTTTTTCAACAAAAAAGATATGGTCTATTTTACCCGCTAAATATTATCCGATGACCACCCAAATTGGTAGGCTTCTTCCCCGCCCTAAACTCTAGCTACATGCGAAATTCCGCGTCGATTGGTCTATAATTGCGACCTGTATAGCTACTGCAAAATCCGACATTTTTTCAGTATTTGGTCCATTTCAACCCCTAAACATTTGGCGATCATCTCCAAAAGAAATAGGGTTCTATTCTGACCCTAGCCCCACCTCCATTCTAAATTTCGTGAAGATCGGGCCATAATTGCGACCTGTAGAGTGATTACAAATTAACATGGACAGACGGACAGACGGACAGACGGACGGACGGACATACATAGCTAAATCGACTCAGCTCGGCGAGATAGGAAGATCCATATATACTTTCCTATGTGGGAAATCAATATTTCGTGGTGTTACATAATTTTTGGCCCAATCAAACTTATAATACCCCCAACACATAGTGTTGTAGGGTATAAATACATTTGCTAAATTTTATGTAGATCGGTTCAGATTTGGATATAGCTCCCATATATAACTTCGTCCGATTTACCTTTTATTGTACACCAAACGTCTAATATTTGGGATGGAATTTAGCACATACCACCGAATTGAGTCTAGAAGCTAGTATGTCAGATTTGGTGAAGATCGGTTCAGATATAGCTATAGCTCCCATATATACTGTTCATCCGATTTGTGATATTTGTTACCCAAAGCCGTAATATGCACTCCGTAACAGCGATATTTAGGGAAATATATCAAATACAGCTCAGAAATATCTTCGTCAAATTTTATCGAGATCGGTTCCGATTTGGATATAGCTCCATATATATCTTTATCCGATTTCAAATTAATTTTGCACCAAATGGGCAGCACAATTCCGAATTTAAAAGATACAAATGCTTCGGCATATGTGGTCCCTTGAACTTTAAATTACAATTATAATCATAGCGTGTATGATTAAATTCTCCCATAAAATCTTTTAATTGTTATGTGGAGCTCTACAAAATTAGCAAAGTGGTATAGGATATCATAAAGTCGGCCCGTCCAACTTTAGGACTTTCTTTACTGGTTTTTTTCAATTCACCTATCAATAGATGACTCCAAAGGAAGTCCACCTCTAGACGACTTGGAAAGCATTCAATCCAAAGAAAACCTCAAAGGTCTCCCAGCCATAGAAGATGTCACATATTATTCTCGACATAAAAATCAAATATTCAATTTGATTTCAATACTTCAATAAAAACCCCACCCCCAAACCATGGTTACCTTTTGGTATCCAAAATATTCGATTTTATGGCTGTGTGGTAACCAATATAATTTGCTGTTTTTTTGGAACTATCTTAAACGAAGTTTCTTTTTATTGGAGTTCTTTTTGTTGTGGTTGTTGTCGCTTAAACGTTTTATTATCCCTTTTTTGAGTTTCCTGTAACATACGGTGGTATTTAGCCGGCCAAATGTAGTTTTCTGGTTGTAACATAATTTCATTTGAGTATGGCTGTGTGTGTGTGGGTCTGCTGTTTTGGGGTTCTGTGGTATAATTAAATTAAACGCTGATATTTGGATTTTATGTTGCTGTTGTTGTTGTTGTTTGTTTGTTTGTTATTGTGTTTACAACAAACAACATTTTATTTGTTCATTTAAGGTCTAATAAATGTTTCTTTTTTTTTTTTTGGTTGATTTTTATTTTTCGTTTTGAAATTTTGTCTGGCATTTTCATAGATGACGGTGATGGGAATCATGTGTGTGTCGGTGTGTGTATTCGTTACCATTATTTAATGGTTTTCCAACTTAAATAATGTGATGATTTGGTGGCGCAGATAAGAAACATAGTGATGGACTAACAGACAAGGCTCTGACAAAGGAAAAGGGGTTAGGATGACAATAAAATAAAAATACAACAAAAATAACAAAGCCAACTAAGTTGTTACCAAATAAACAAGTAGTTTATGGCCGATGTTAATCGTCTCAGGGAATCATTCGAAAAAGGCAATTTGATGTAATTTAGAAAAAATGAAATAAAATAAAATCTAGGATTTAACCAATCAAAGTCATGGATTTTGTTGATTGGCATCAATCGTGTTTCAGAATTTTTATGAATACTAAAATCCGACGTAAGCAAATTGATTATATTTCCAGGAAAACTATTCCACTAATTTACTTAATAGAACTAATTAATGGCAAAAAAACTTGGAAACGAAAATGATCCCAGGACAAATATTTTTAAAAAAATCCACACCTTGGATGGTCGTTGGAAAAAATATTCTTTAAAAAAATCCACGCCTAGGATATTCGATGAAAAAATATTTTTTAAAAAATCCACGCCTAGGATATTCGATGAAAAAATATTTTTTAAAAAATCCACGCCTAGGATATTCGATGAAAAAATATTTTTTAAAAATCCACGCCTAGGATATTCGATGAAAAAATATTTTTTAAAAAATCCACGCCTAGGATATTCGATGAAAAATATTTTTTAAAAAATCCACGCCTAGGATATTCGATGAAAAAATATTTTTTAAAAAATCCACGCCTAGGATATTCGATGAAAAATATTTTTTAAAAAATCCACGCCTAGGATATTCGATGAAAAATATTTTTTAAAAAATCCACGCCTAGGATATTCGATGAAAAAATATTTTTTAAAAAATCCACGCCTAGGATATTCGATGAAAAAATATTTTTTAAAAAATCCACGCCTAGGATATTCGATGAAAAAATATTTTTTAAAAAATCCACGCCTAGGATATTCGATGAAAAAATATTTTTTAAAAAATCCACGCCTAGGATATTCGATGAAAAAATATTTTTTAAAAAATCCACGCCTAGGATATTCGATGAAAAAATATTTTTTAAAAAATCCACGCCTAGGATATTCGATGAAAAAATATTTTTTAAAAAATCCACGCCTAGGATATTCGATGAAAAAAATATTTTTTAAAAAATCCACGCCTAGGATATTCGATGAAAAATATTTTTTAAAAAATCCACGCCTAGGATATTCGATGAAAAAATATTTTTAAAAATCCACGCCTAGGAGATTCGATGAAAAAATATTTTTTAAAAAATCCAACGCCTAGGATATTCGATGAAAAAATAGTTTTTAAAAAATCCACGCCTAGGAGATTCGATGAAAAAATATTTTTTAAAAATCCACGCCTAGGATATTCGATGAAAAATATTTTTTAAAAAAATCCACGCCTAGGATATTCGATGAAAAAATATTTTTTAAAAAATCCACGCCTAGGATATTCGATGAAAAAATATTTTTTAAAAAAACTACGCCTCGGATATTCGATGAAAAAATATTTTTTTAAAAAATCCACGTTAATTTGGTCGTTGAAAAAATATTTTTTAAAAAATCCACGCCTAGGATATTCGATGAAAAAATATTTTTTAAAAAATCCACGCCTAGGATATTCGATAAAAATATTTTTTAAAAAATCCACGCCTAGGATATTCGATGAAAAAATATTTTTTAAAAAATCCACGCCTAGGATATTCGATGAAAAAATATTTTTTAAAAAATCCACGCCTAGGATATTCGATGAAAAAATATTTTTTAAAAAATCCACGCCTAGGATATTCGATGAAAAAATATTTTTTAAAAAATCCACGCCTAGGATATTCGATGAAAAAATATTTTTTAAAAAAACTACGCCTCGGATATTCGATGAAAAAATATTTTTTTAAAAAATCCACGTTAATTTGGTCGTTGAAAAAATATTTTCTAAAAAATCCACGTTAATTTGGTCGTTGAAAAAATATTTTTTAAAAATCCACGTTAATTTGGTCGTTGAAAAAATTTTCTTTAAAAAATCCACGCTTTGGTGGACGGTGGTTGAAAAAATATTTTTTAAAAAATCCACGTTTGTTTGGCCGTTGAAAAAATATTCTTTAAAAAATCCACGCCTAATATAGTCCTTGAAAAAATATTTTTTAAAAAATCCACGTTTGTTTGGCCGTTGAAAAAATATTCTTTAAAAAATCCACGCCTAATATAGTCCTTGAAAAAATATTTTTTAAAAAATCCACGTTTGTTTGGCCGTTGAAAAAATATTCTTTAAAAAATCCACGCCTAATATAGTCCTTGAAAAAATATTTTTTAAAAAATCCACGCTTTGGTGGACGGTGGTTGAAAAAATATTTTTTAAAAAATCCACGCTTTGGTGGACGGTGGTTGAAAAAATATTTTTTAAAAAATCCACGCTTTGGTGGACGGTGGTTGAAAAAATATTTTTTAAAAAATCCACGCTTTGGTGGACGGTGGTTGAAAAAATATTTTTTAAAAAATTCACGCTTTGGTGGACGGTGGTTGAAAAAATATTTTTTAAAAAATCCACGCTTTGGTGGACGGTGGTTGAAAAAATATTTTTTAAAAAATCCACGTTTGTTTGGCCGTTGAAAAATATTCTTTAAAAAATCCACGCTTTGGTGGACGGTGGTTGAAAAAATATTTTTTAAAAAATCCACGTTTGTTTGGCCGTTGAAAAATATTCTTTAAAAAATTCACGCCTTGGTGGACGGTGGTTGAAAAAATATTTTTTAAAAAATTCACGCCTTGGTGGACGGTGGTTGAAAAAATATTTTTTAAAAAATCCACGCCTTGTAAAGTCGTTGAAAAATATTTTTTAAAAAATTCACGCCTTGGTGGACGGTGGTTGAAAAAATATTTTTTAAAAAATCCACGCCTTGTAAAGTCGTTGAAAAATATTTTTAAAAAAATCCACGCCTTGTAAAGTTGTTGAAAAACATTTTTAAAAAAATCCACGCTTTGTAAAGTCGTTGAAAAAATATGTTTTAAAAAATCCACGCCTTTTAAGTCGTTGAAAAATATTTTAAAAAAAATCCACGCCTTGTAAAGTCGTTGAAAAAATATTTTTTAAAAAATCCACGCCTTGTAAAGTCGTTGAAAAAATATGTTTTAAAAAATCCATGCGTTGAGAAATTTTTTCTTTCTGTTAGTCCTTGAAAAAATATTTTTTGAAAAATCCACTCCTAGGATATTCGTTGAAAAAATATTTTTTAAAAAATCCACTCCTAGGATATTCGTTGAAAAAATATTTTTTAAAAAACCCACTCCTAGGATATTCGTTGAAAAAAATATTTTTTAAAAAATCCACGCCTAGGATATTCATTGAAAAAAATATTTTTAAAAAAATCCACGCCTGGGATATTCGTTGAAAAAATATTTTTTTAAAAAATCCACGCCTCGGATATTCGTTGAAAAAATATTTTTTAAAAAATCCACGCCTCGGATATTCGTTGAAAAAATATTTTTTAAAAAATCCACGGCTCGGATATTCGTTGAAAAATATTTTTTAAAAAATCCACGCCTCAGTTAGTCCTTGAAAACATATTTTTTCAAAAATCCATGCCTCGGATAATCGTTGAAAAAATATTTTTTTTAAAATCCACGCCTTGTATGGTCGTTGAAAGAATATTTTTTAAAAAATCCACGCCTTGTAAGGTCGTTGAAAAAATACTCTTTAAAAAATCCACGCCTTGGATGGTCGTTGAAAAAATATTCTTTAAAAATCGGAAATCGAAGTCTAAAAGGCACAATACCCTTTCCAAAATATTGCAATTGATTTTTCAATGAACAACTTGACACACTTGTCTCCGAAACAACAACACCAACACAAATTTCAAAACTATTAAATTCCATTGCCGATGACACTTTAAATAAACTGTCAAAAATGTGACATGTAAATCTGTCATCTTTTTATGCTGAAAAAAAAAAACAACAAAGACCATACGATTGAACACATAATCCGTCAAGTGACAGACCCGTCCCTGCATTTCCAACATCCGCCGGCACTTCATTGCCATCACCATCGCACTTGTTCGAGAGAGAATTAACAACAAATTAAAGACATACCAGGAAAACCATGGAATGGGGTAACCCGAACGACAACAACAAAAGGCTGCGTTGCAAGACATATTTTGTTGTTGTTGTTGTAGTTAATTTTAATTACTTGGAAGAAAAAAATGTTGGAGGCAACAACATTCCAAATGTGTTGCATATTGACACTTTTCAGCTTGAGTGACAAGACAAGTCCAGTGCTGCAGTGCTGCGCTTTGATGCCAGAGATCTCAGGCGTGTGTACATGCTTGTCACCCACCCAAGTCATTCCGTCATTCATAAAATAATTATTTTTTAAGAGTCTTGCAGCAGCAGCAGCCATGAAATCGAAACTTGGCCAAACTTTTTTGTCACCTTATTTATTCGGAGATTTTGAGATCAGACAAAATACGTTTCGATATCGGACCCATGTCATGTTGGAGATTAAGATTTGTGGGCATGAAACGCTTAGATCTAAGAAATCTATTTTGAAATTGTTTTAATCTACTTTTTCAGTTTTGGTGTGGGATTAAAGACAACGTAAAACATGTCAAAGAGTTGGAGATGGAATTAATAGAAAAAAAGTATCGAATTTCTTTGAAAGAAATTGGAAAAAAACTTTAACGACTGTATATCACTCTCATTATTTAAACACCCTTAATAGATGGATCATATTACACAGTGCAACAGTGGTTTTTCTTTCAATTCATAAGAAATTAAAAAAAATGGGTCATCAAGAAAAAAAACATTTGCAATTTATTGAATTCTGCAAGGTCAGGTCATACTGAACTATGTGGACTTTTTGAGATTGGATTTTTTAAAGCATATTGTTATCAGGCCTGGATTTAAAAAGACAGAAACCTTTTTTAGATGCTATTTTCAGGCATGGATTTTATTTAAAAAATGTTTATTTAAAGGGTTGATTTGAAAAAAAAAATATTTTTATTGTTTAAGCGTCTTTTTTAAATATTTACTTTTTGAGGAATATTTTTTCAAGCTTGAATTTTAAAGAGATTTTTTTCAAAGCTAGATTCGTTCAAAATATATATTCAAAATTGTATTTTAAAAAAAGCCTGGATTTGTTAAACAAAATTTTTTTCCATTACTTAATTTTTTTTTAAAAAATTTTAAAAATATATTCTCAATCGTGGATTTTTATGAAAATATTTGACAAACGTATATTTTAAAAGAATATTATTTTTATATATGGATATTTCAAAATTTAGAAAAAATGTTCAAGGGTGTATTCTTGAAGAAAATTTTTTAATAATATTTCTTCAAACGCGAATTCTTAAAATTATTCTTTTAAGTATGGATTTCTAAAAAAAATTATTTCAGACTGAATTTTTTAAGAATTTTTAAAAATAAAATACAAATATTTTCAATCTTAAATTTTTTTGGCTATGCTTTTTTAAAAACAAGAGCGGATTTTAAAAATATCCGAGCGTGGACTTCCAAAACTATTTTTAGAAGCGTTGTTTTTTAAGACTGTACTTTCAAACAGGAATTTCAAACATTTTGTCAAGGAATATTTTTTCAAGCACGGATTTTTCAGAAATTTCATTCAGCGCAGATTTGTGTATCGTGGATTTTTTATTATAAACGTGGATTTTTTGAAGAATAATTTTCAAGGACTAACTGAGGCGTGGTTTTTTTGAATATTTTTCAAGGACCAAATAAACATGGATTTTTTAAAGAATATTTTTTCAAGGATATAAATAAACGTGGATTTTTTAAAGAATATTTTCTTCAAGGACCAATTAAACGTGGATTTTTTAAAGAATATTTTTCCAGGACCATATAAACGTTGTTTTTTTTAAAGAATATAAAATTTTCGCCTATATTAAAACCTTAAAATAACCGGAAAAGAATCCAAAACTGACACATTTTCGGCATTCTCCTTTACTGTCATTGGATTTAATGAAAAAAAAACAAAGAACTCAAACAGTAGCCAATAATCGTAACAAAAAACCCCAAATTGAAATCCTTAACTGACTGACATTGACAGCGGTTTTTTCTCTCTAATTTCTGTCCTACTTCACCTACTGCCATTACCGGGTAGAGGACGTTTATTTTAAGGATTTCCTAGATTATGAGATTACACGGGAGCACACACAAAAAATGTCAATAAGGGTTTTGCCATGACAAAAGGTGGTTCGACAGGATAGCAAAAAATCCAAATGTTCCATTGACCAACAATGAGATTTCCTAACGAATCGATGACTTGTCCGTTTCGAGTCAAAGACAAAACAAAATGTTTGTGTGTGTGTGCCTTTGCAAAAAATTCCATAATTGACGTTACTGTCAAAAATGGGTACGGGGAGAAAAACCAAAACCGGCATGAAATCTATGAATGATCGAACGGAAATGTTAAGGGAAACAATAGCGACCAATGCCTGACATTTACGTTTGTCAGTCAGTCAGCCAAGTTAATTACATGTGTGCCGAATTAGCAGATCAAGGGGATCAATGACACAAAAACGACATTCGTATTGGGGATTAAAATGGCAATGCCATTGAAGGACAAATGAGAAAAAATATTGAATTTTCCATTCGCCTTGAAAAGCTGTGAAAATAATGTGAAGTAAATCTGGGAAAAAAAAGTTTATTGGTTGACTATTGAAAAGAATAGGTGAAAAGTCCAAAGTCGTAGAATTGCTTGAGGTTAAAAATATTTTTAAAAATTAACATAAAGGTATTGATGGCGGTTGGAAAAAAAATAAAAATTTCCTGATTTTGGAGTTGATGGAGTTTCGCAAAAAATTCTTCAAAAATCCACGACTATAGAATCTTTACAAATTCATACATTGACGGATTTTAAAAATGCTAGATTACATTATTTATAGAAGTTTAAAAAATCGTTAAAACCACGAAGATGGATTGATGGAGGTTAAAAAAAAGAAAATCCCGACCAATGCTATAATCAATACAAAAAAAAAAACGAAAAAAGCAATATAAATATCCTAACCCAACTTCCAATAACATCCACCTTTTGGAAGAAATTTAGAAATAAAAAAAAAATACATTTCGTATTTTATATGAAGACCTATATAGCCGATTTTAATCACCAGCCAGTTAAATAGTATCGGATTTGCCAGATTCGGATTTGCCGACAGATGTATACCTTCAGCCAATGTTCGATTATTTAAGTATATTTTGACATCTGTTATGATTACTCATATTGTTGACCCTCTGTGGCGTAGGTTCCAAAGGATTGGGCCAATATTTCGGATTTTATAATCGTTCTGGATATTCGAAATTATGACCCTTTGTGAGGGAAGTACGACAAGGTACTATACCATTTTTAAAACAATATGGAAATATTGAGATATACCAAGTCTGAATGAAATCGAATTTTAATTTCGTCTTTTTATGAGCTTCATGGATATTCAAAATGTTGACCATTTGTGGGGGAGGTTCCAGAAGGAGTAGACCGTTATATGCCATCTTCACAGCAGATCTTATGTTAGCAGAAACAATGAGATGTGTGAAATTTGAGGGAACCCGGATGCTTTATAACAGATTTTGGAAATATTGAAATGTTCCTGGTCTAAATTGAATCGGATGTTAATTTCGCCTTTTATGTGCTTCATGGATATTCACAATATTGACCCTTTGTGGGAGAGGTACCAGACGCAGTCGACCGAGATATTCCACCTTCACACCAGACCTTGGGTTAATAAAAATATTATGATACACACATCAATAGGACTCTTACATCACATTTCATAAGAGTTATAATTATTCAAAATTTTGACCCGTTGTGGGAAGATACTTGATGGAGTGGACCAATATTGCCCTTTTTCGCACCCGACCTAATGCAAGTATTAGCATTTGCAAAGGTGGGACTTAATTGCAGTAAAATATTCTTTTTTTAAAGCCCAACCTTTTGTATGGAAGGTACCAGATGGAGTGGACCGATGTTGCTCATTTCCAAATTCGATCTAAGTTTGGGCCGGATCGCCAGACAGGCAGACAAACAGACGGACAGGCATCTCTAGTAGACTCCAAATATACTGAAACGGATTTGAACCAAAGAGACCTAGGATCTAGAACCGTTATTTCGATGAGTCACGTTTTGGTCATATCAAATTATGAATACCCTCTAGATGATGATGACCCATATAAAAATCTTATGTCTTTACAATAGGCTTCTGTATATAGAAGATCTTTAGACGATCTTGTTTCTTCAAAGGCTCTTTAAAAGGACCTTCGTCAGCTGCATTTCATATAATTTCGTTTTAAACCCCATTCCCTCTCTTTTTATACCCTACACTACAAGGTGGTCGGGGTATTATGTCTTTGTGCATTTGTTTGTAACAGGCAAAAGGAAACGAGATAGACCCATAGTTACTTTTGAGGATCTCCATAGAATCACATTCTCCGTCCGTCCGTCCGTCTGTCCATGTATTTTTGTAAACAAAGCACAGTTCGCATTTATTACCTGATCCAGATGAAATTTTGCACAAATCCTTTGTTAGGACCAAGGACGAATCCTATTGAAATTGGAGATATTCGTTAAAAATTTAGGTATAGGTCCCATATATATTTTCGTCCGATTTGTTGTTTATTGTGCACCAAACGTTTAATATCAGTCCGAATAGTATGGAATTTTGCACATTCAACCAAATTAGGCCTGCAAATAAGTATGCCAAATTTGATCGAAATCGGTTCAGATATAGCTATAGCTCCCATATATATTGCTCATCCGATTTTTAATTTTTGTCCTCCGCAGTCGTGATATGTACTCTGTAACAACAGTATTTGGGGAAATATATCAAACACACCTCAGACATACCTTTGCTAAATTTTATCGAGATCGGTTCAGATTTGAATATAACTCCCTTCTTAACTCCTTCGTCCGATTTACCTTTTATTGTGCACCAAACGTCTAATATTTGTCCAAATCGGATGGAATTTGGCACTTATGACCGAATTGAGTCTAGAAGCTAGTATGTCAAATTTGGTGAAGATCGGTTCAGATATAGCTATAGCTCCCATATATATTGTTTATCCGATTTCTTACCCACAGCTGTAATATGTACTCCGTAACAACGATATTCAGGGAAATATATGAAATACAGCTCAGAAATATCTTTGCCAAATTTTATCGAGATCGGTTCAGATTTCGAGATAGCTCCCATATATATCTTTATCCGATTTCAATTCATACAGACTTTTAATTGTTATGTGGAGCTCTAGTAAATTAGCAAAGTGGTGTAGGGTATCATAAAGACGGCCCCGCCCGACTTTAAGACTTTCTTTACTGGTTTATTTTTGGTTTTTGAAAATTTCGACCTTTTGTGGGGGAGGTACAAAGCAAAATTGCCCAATCTCTACCATATTTATAACAGATCTTTTGTTGATAGAAATATTGAGATGTACCATGTCTGAATGGAATCGGATATTAATTTCTCGTTGTATGAGCTTTATGGAAATTCAAAATTTTAACCCTTTGGTAGATACCAGAAGAAGGGAACCGATATATTCCATAGTAGAAATGATGGGATGTGCGAAATATGAAGAAAACCGGATTCTAATTTCGGGTTTTTATGGGAGATGAAATTATTCAAAAAAATTGACCCCTGTATGGGGGAGGTACCAGAAGAATTCGACCAATTTATTCCAACCTCACACCTGGTCTTGCTTTAATAAAAATATTAGGATGTGTAAAATTGGAAGAGAATCGGATACTTATTTCGAAAATTATAAAAGAATTATATCTCTTATAATTTCCGACACGAGTATCCGATTATATTCAAAATGTTAACCCCTATTGTGGAAGAGGTAACACAAGGAGTGCACCGATACATCCCATCTTCACAGCAGATCTTGTGTTAGTAGAAATAATGGAATGTGTAAAATATGAAGAGAGTTGGACGCTTATTTCGCTATCTTTGAGCGTTTTGTTTTTCAAATTCTTGAACCCTATGTAGGGTAGGTACCAGAAGAAATGATCCAATCTCTACCATATTTATATCCGATCTTGTGTTGATGGAAATATTGAGATGTACCAAGTCTAAATCCAATCGGATATTAATTTCGCGTTCTAAGAGCTTTATGGGTATTCAAAATTTTGACCCTTTGTGGGGGAGGTACCCGAGAAATTGGACCAACACATATATGGGAGCTATATTTAAATTTCAACCGATTCTCAGCAATTTCAATAGGGTTTGTCCTTGGATATTAATTTCGCGTTCTAAGAGCTTTATGGGTATTCAAAATTTTGACCCTTTGTGGGTGAAGTACCGGAAGGATTGGGCCAAGACATATATGGGAGCTATATCTAAATTTGAAACGATTCTCAGCAATTTCAATAGGGTTCGTTCTTGGGCTAAACAACTATTTTTTTTTTTTTTTTTTTGGAAAAATTTCATCAGACGGACTGACATGCTTCAGAATAGGAAAGTGATTCTATGAAAATCCTCAAAAGTAGCTGTGGGTCTATTTTGATTTTGCACAAAGACAAACTCCCCTACCACTATGTGGTGTAGGGTATAAAAAGATATAATAGCATGTTTTTCAGAACCACCACCACTTTTTATTTGTCTTCAAAAAATATTTTATTAGCAAAAGGCGTTTTTCCATAATTTCCAATTTTCAATTGTTTCGTCATCAATCCGTCATAGTTCTGAGTTTTTTTTTTGCATCCAACCCCGCAATTTACTTATCACACATTGACAATTGTAACAATTTCATAGTTTGCCAGCACAGCTGGCAATTGCTACTGCTACCACTACTCGCTCGCTCTTTCACTCTCTTTGCTGTTGGTGTTATTGACAGCAACTGTCAATCATTTTTACATCATGTTGCACAGATTCATCCCAACAGCGGACAATTGAGTTTTTTTTACACCCACTTTGTAGTTTTTGTTTTCTCTTTCATTTTTCTTTTTCATTTTGCTACTTCATTTCATTTCGGTTTTTTTTTTTTTTTCAGTTTCAATTCCCGATGTGATGATGGCGAAAAAAAAAGTGGCAAGTTGTCCTCGTTGAAGTATAGAGAGGCGGATGGACAGTTTTGTACATTACAATCATAGTAATTTGAATTCAATGTTTCGATTTTTTTTTTTTTTTTCATCTCGAGCTGAGATGGGAAGGGTTGTAAAGGGTGTGAAAGGGGACGAGGATGTCGAGTATCTCCTACTATTTGGTATAAAGAGGAGGATTTCCAATACACTTTTTTAATTGTTATTTAATTGAATCTAATGAAAAAATATTTCAACAGATGGTGGATGATGTGAAGAAGAAGAGGGTAGAGATTTTTAAAACGTAATTATATGTTTGACAGAAGGCCCTAAAAAGAAGGAGATTATTTCAAAGGAAGGCAATTTTTAAGAAAATCCTTATAAGAGCGACTTTTGCTCCCAATTTTTAAGAGTTTATTATACCCTCCACCATACTATGGAGGGTATATTAACTTTGTCATTCCGTTTGTAACTCCTCGAAATACTCATATCAGACCCAACAAAGTATATATATTCTTGATCAGCGTAAAATTCTAAGTCGATTTAGCGATGTCCGTCTGTCTGTCTGTCTGTCCGTCTGTCTGTCTGTCTGTCTGTCCGTCTGTCTGTTGTAATCACGCTATCTTTCGAATGAATTGAGATAGGTGGCTAAAATTTTGCACACATGTTTATTTTTCCAGTAGGCAGGTTAAGTTCGTAAATGGGCCATGTAGGTCCACGTTTTCATATAGCCCCCATATAACAGTACCTCCCTATATTCGGTATTTTGATGATTTTAGCGACATTATTCACCTGAATTGTTTTAAAATTGGTATTTGAATTTCGTTATGGGAACTACAGTCTGTGACAGAAAATTGTCTGTGCGGGTCCAGGTCTTCATATAGCCCCCATATAACGGTACCTCCCTATATTCGGTATTTTGATGATTTTAGCGACATTATTCACCTGAATTGTTTTAAAATTGGTATTTGAAGTTCAAAATGGATACTACACCCTAAGACAAATTGTCTGTGCAGGTCCACGTCTTCATATAGCCCCCATATAACGGTACCTCCCTATATTCGGTATTTTGATGATTTTAGCGACATTATTCACCTGAATTGTTTTAAAATTGGTATTTGAATTTCGTTATGGGAACTACAGTCTGTGACAGAAAATTGTCTGTGCGGGTCCAGGTCTTCGGATAGCCCCCATATAACGGTACCTCCCTATATTCGGTATTTTGATGATTTTGGCTACATTATTCACCGTTTATTTCAAGTTTCGAATTTGAATATGGTAATGGCTTATGACAAACAATGCCTATGTATGTCCACGTCGTATAGACCCCAAAATAATGGCTATATTCGGTATTTTTAAAATTTTACCAGAATTTTTTAAGGATTTTATTTTTTGAAAATTTCCAAATTCGTTGCAAATGGTGGAGGGTATTAAAAGTTCGGCCCGGCCAAACTTACTGCTTTTTAACTTGTTTTTTATATTATTTTGGTTTTTTTAATATTTTATTTATTTATTTTTTTTTTTTTGTTTTTGAGAATATTTAGCAGATTTACGATATTTTTTTAAGAATATATTTTCAAGCGTTGATTTTTCAGCGGCATTTTTATACCCTACACCACAAGGTGGTCAGGATATTATGTCTTTCTGCATTTGTTTGTAACAGGCAAAAGGAAACGAGATAGACCCATAGTTCCTTTTGATGATCTGCATAGAATCACATTCTGAGTCGATTTATGCATGTCCGTCCGTCCGCCCGTCCGTCTGTCCATGCTTTTTTGGTCAATAAAGTATAGTTCGCATTTATTGCCCTATTCAGATGAAATTTTGACAAATCATTTGTTTGGCCCAAGGACGAACCTTATTGAAATTGGAGATAATCGGTAAAAATTTAGATATAGCTCCCATATATATTTCGTCCGATTTGCTTTTTATTGTGCACCAAACGTGTTATATCAGCCCGAATAGTGTGGAAGTTTGCACATACAACCAAATTAGCCCTGAAAATAGGTATGCCAAATTTGATCGAAATCGGTTCAGATATAGCTATAGCTGCCATATATACTGTTCATCCGATTTGTTATTTTTTTTCCTCCGCAGCCGTAATATGCACTCTGTAACAACAATATTTGGGGAAATATATCAAAAGCAGCTCAGAAATACCTTTGCTAAATTTTATCGAGATCGGTTCCGATTTGGATATAACTCCCACATATAAATTCGTCCGATTTACCTTTTATTGTGTGCAAATGTCTAATATTTGCCCAAATAGAATGGAATGTGGCACTTACGACAGAATTGAGTCTAGAAGCTAGTATGTCAAATTTGATCAAAATCGGTTCAGATATAGCTATAGCTCCCATATATATAGTTCATCCGATTTGTTATTTTAGTCCTCCGCAGCCGTAATATGCACTCTGTAACAACAATGTTTAGGGAAATATATCAAATACAGCTCAGAAATACCTTTGCTAAATTTTATCGAAATCGGTTCACATTTGGATATATCTCCGATATATAACTTCGTTCGATTTACTTTTCATTGTGCACCAAACCTCTAATATTTGTCCAAATGCAATGAAATTTGGCACATACGACCGAATTGAGTCTAGAAGCTATTATATCAAATTTGGTGGAGATCGATTCAGATATAGCTATAGCTCCCATATAAATTGTTCATCCGATTTGTTGTATTTGTTACCCTCCGTAACAACAATATTCAGGGAAATATATCAAATAAAGCTAGGAAATATCTTTACCAAATGTTATCGAGATCGGTTCAGATTTGGATATAGCTCCCATATATATCTTTATATCCGGCAATACAAATCCGAATTTAAAAGATACAAATGCTTCGGTTCTTTGAACTTTAAATTATAATTATAATCGTAGCGTGTATGATTGAATTCTTCCTTAAAAACTTTTAATTCTTATATGGAGCTCTACTAAATTAGCAAATTGGTGTAGGGTATCATAAAGTCGCCCCGCCCGACTTTAAGACTTTCTTTACTGGTTTTTAATATGATCCTTATCGAAGTCATATTATGCACTATAGGGCGATATTATTTGGTTCACAGTTGGTACAATCTACTTCACATAAATTCTCGACTTTTGATCTTTCCTAACCGTTTTTTTTAATTGTGGGACTTCTGCTAAGCATCGCCATATAATATATAATTATATGGTGCTTTTCCCCTTTTTTTCATAAACCTTGGCGATTCCATTCATGACAATCATTTTATAACTAATTCACCTCCATTCTCCACGTTTTACAAGGAGGATTATACTACCATATTATATGTACATACAGGATGAAATATTTAAAATTTTTCACCCTGACCTGCGCTATTCATTTAGCCACCCATGTTCATTCTTTGAATTCAATCTCCGTAAAATCATCCAATTTTGCAAACAATTAGTTATTTTTTTTAATTACCAGAAAAAAATCCTTTTTAATTCATTGAAATCATTTATCTACTGCAGATGACTTTAATATTTATAACCCCCGAAATTTGTTGAGGATTGTCATTGATATTGGTTTCATTAAAACTGGCATCATCATCACAACATGTAAATGGTAATGGCCTTATAAGTTGACAATGTAGATACCCACACACATGTATCTCTGTGTGTGTCTGTGTTCGCCAATAGGTCACAAATCAAGTGTGTCAAATTTTTTTGATCGCATTTACAAAAAGATGTCTCGCAAATGCGTTGCCTTGCCATAGAACACATGTTTTTTTACGATCTTACAAAGAATGTAAATCCTCAATTCTAGATTTAATTCAAATCGAGAACCAAAAATTCCTGAATTCCGAACCGATATCAAAAAAAGAAAAGGCAATTGATTTTTTAAGCGGTGGAGCAAATAGAATTTTATTCTTGTTCTGAACGGTTTGACTGCTTTAATCCAAGTAATAGAAAAATGGCTGTGCAGATTGTGCATCAGACATTTTATAAATATGTAACAAAAGGTATTGAATACAAGAAATGGTAGCCTGAACCATTGAGTGAAAACTTAAAGGGTTTTAAGGTTGCCATATTTTGACGGTTATCTTACGTTTAGATTTGAATTCAATGTGATTTATACTTAAGCTATTTTAAATGCAATTATAATTCAAGATATTTAAACGATTTGCTTGGAGTTCATTATACTTAATACTACGTTGTTGAACGCGGTTCAACATACCGCCCCCTTTTGCTGGACTGCAACTTCAAACTTGGCAGCTTCCGGATATGATCCAACCGAAGGCTGAACTTTGGGCAATTGGCATGTTGGTTGTGGTTTGAATTAGGCCGGCTCTTAGAATTTTTGGAATTTGATCGTTTGCTATCATGATTTCTATATTGATAGGGTTAAAGAAATGTGGATCTGCCAGATCCGTTAGGTGGTTGTATATTGATAGGTGCTTTTTATCTTTCGTCGATTCCGGGGTGCTAATGTGCAATGGATTTTGGACTTCGCCAGTGATGTGTATTTTAACGGACTCGTCATGGAAAGATTGCAAGTTTATGGCAGTAAAAGTCTTTCCAGTCCTCTGTGTAAGTGGTAACTGAAGTCGCTCCACCAATTTGGTTGAAATTGCAGTTTGCGTTGATCCTGAGTTCATCAGCAATCGGACTTTGTCGCAACCTTCTACAGTAATCACCTTTGCAAGAGCTGTGGGTAAAAACACATGCGATTTGGTTCGAGAACTTAGTCTGTCACTAACGTTGGAGTGACGGCGTTGCGTTGATGTTGAAGTAGATCGTTTTGATGTGTGGGCTGATGGACGGTTTTGTTGTTTCGCTGGACGACTTTGTTGGTTTTTGGCGGTTGGAGGTTCAAGGCTGCAACTTCGTGATGATGAGCGGTTTTTTGGGGTCGATTTGGAGGAGGAATGATTGTTGGGTTTAGCATCGATGTGTAGCAAGGTATGATGACCCTTATGACATACCATGCAAGTTTTACGGCTTGGGCACCATTCGCGGGTATGAGCCGTACACAGACAATTGAAGCAAAAACCTTTTTGACGTGCCTCATGTCGACGTTTTGTAACGCTCATATTTTGGAAAGTAAGGCATGATTTTATAAAGTGCCTCTCGTGGCAGATACGGCATTTGGGCAAGCTAGAAACGTTACTGAAATGTAAAAGGTTATTAAATTTGTGAGCAAGGGGGAAAAGTTAACAATTGGGGAGAATGCATAATTTTACAAGTGGGCGTACTATGATCCCGTTTTGCGTGCGAATTTCTGCTACACGAACCCTTGAATCTTTTCCGGCAAACACTCTTACCACGCGTCCAAGTCGCCATTCCGTCGGGGGAAGATTATCTTCTTTGATGACGACGAAATTATCTGGGGCAAGATCTCGTTGCGTTCGTTTCCATTTGTATCTACGTTGAAGATTTGTTATATACTCGTTCTTCCAGCGTTTGGCAAAGTGTGATTGGAGAGTTTTTAATCGTTGCCATCGATTCATCAGAGATAAATTATCAGAGGATGGTTCAGGAGTCGCAATAAGAGGAGCTCCTCTAAGTAGGTGGCCAGGAGTCAGCGGTACTAACTCGCTAGGCTCTTCATTCAACGGTGACAATGGTCGAGAATTTAGAATACTCTCAATTCTGATTAGTAATGTGGAAAACTCTTCATATGTATATTTCAGTTTTCCCGCTACCTTCTTTAAATGGGCTTTCATACTTTTAACGGCAGCTTCCCATAAGCCACCCATATGTGGGGCGTGAGGCGGTATAAAGTGCCAAGTGAAACCATGGATGTTGTATTTTGAGACTAAATGTTCTTCAGCGGAGCGTAGAAAAGTCTCATAGTCTTTAGCTAACGAACGACTGGCACCAACAAAGTTGGTTCCATTGTCTGAAAATATTTGTTTAGGAAGGCCTCGTCGGCCAACAAATCGACTGAATGTTGCCAAAAAGGCTTCAGCAGACAAATCGGAGCAGACTTCTAAATGAATTGCTCGTGTCGACAGGCAGACAAAAATTGCGGCATAGCCTTTGTGCAGTCTTGCATTTCGAAGGCGTGAGGTTTTGAGGTCGAAAGGACCGGCAAAATCAAGACCTGTATTGGTAAAGGGGAGGGAAAAAGTACAACGCTCAAGGGGTAAGGCGGCCATAATTTGGTTTTGAATGTGATGTTTGTAGATGGTACATGTTCGACAATTATGAATGCATGAACGAACGGCACTTTTCAATCGGATTATATAAAACTCTTGTCGAATTGCCCGTATCATTAGCTGATGTTCAGCATGAAGTAGCAAAGTGTGTGTGAATTCAATCAGCAACTTGCAAAATCTTGACTTTTCCGGGAGGATAATCGGATGTCGTTCATTGTACCGTGCATCAGAATTGGCCAAGCGACCATTTACTCTCAGTAACATATTTTCATCTAGAGTAGGATTCAAGGTTAATAGTCTGCTCTTAGTTGGTATTGGTTGGTTTGAGACGAGTGCCTGATATTCCCATGGGTAATGTATCCTTTGTGCCAATCGTATGAGGT
Source organism: Musca domestica (assembly GCF_030504385.1). Taxonomy (NCBI): domain Eukaryota; kingdom Metazoa; phylum Arthropoda; class Insecta; order Diptera; family Muscidae; genus Musca; species Musca domestica. The sequence goes on along the minus strand of NW_026712156.1, from coordinate 711,125 downwards.
AGTATTTGACGAAGGATATTTCATGTGCAAGTAAAATGTTTTTCCGCAATCCAGATGGGTTATTTCGGCGACACCCATTTATGAAGCGAAATGCATAAGCAAAGACTCGTAGGACTCGGTTGAGTGATGAGAAATCTTCTAGGAGATCATCTTCAACAACTTGGGCGTGCATGGCAAATACCTTCTTTTCAAGTTCTGGTTCTTTGAGAGAGGCGGGTTTTGGCCAGTGTTGTGGTTCCTTTGCTAACCAATGTGGTCCATTCCACCAAAGACTACATGCTTGAAGTTCTTCAGCTGTACAGCCTCGAGTGCCAAGATCCGCAGGATTATCAGCGGATGCAACATGTCTCCAGTTTGCATTTCCCACATTATCGAGAATTTCAGACACTTTATTGGCCACAAAGGTCTTCCAGTAAAAAGGCGGTTTGCTAATCCACGATAGGGTGATTGTTGAGTCAGTCCACAAGAATATTTCGGGAGAGGAAAGCTCCAAATTTTGACAAACAGATTTTAAAAGTTTGGATAACATCGCTGCTCCACATAATTCTAACCTCGGTAGGCTCACAGTTTTTAATGGAGCTACTTTGCTCTTGGAAACAAGAAGATTGGTATAAGTAATATTTTTTGAGGATTTAACACGTATATACAAACATGCACAATATGCCTTCTCTGAGGCATCACAAAAACCGTGAATTTGAATTTCAGTCTCGGATGAAAAATGTACCCAACGAGGAATTTTAATATTCTCGATGTCCGCAAATTTGGAAATAAAGGCATTCCACTTTTCGAAGGAATGTGTTGTTACTTCTTCATCCCAATTAGTCCCATCAATCCAAAGTTGTTGCATTAAAACTTTCGCGACTACAATTATGGGTGTTAACCAACCAGCAGGATCGAACAATTTTGCAACGATTGACAAAACTTTACGTTTTGTTATGGCAACAGTGGGTAAATCGAAATGTGTCACCTTATAGAAGAAATAATCATATTTGGCATTCCATTGAATACCCAAAGTTTTTGTTTCACTGACATCTTCTAATCGTAAGAAATCTTCGCTAAGAAGATCCTCCGGGGGAAGATTCAGGAGTATTTGAGGATGGTTTGACGTAATTTTCTTCAAAGGAAATCCAGCGGATTTTAACAAGTCAATTACCTCATGCAGATAGGACTTTGCTTCAGTTAACGAATGTGCTCCCGATAGTATGTCATCCACGTAAATCTGACTCTTGAGAATGTTCGATGCCGTTGGATGTGAGTGTTTATTGTCATCGCTAAGTTGGAGCAAAGTTCGTATCGCCAGGTATGGTGCACAATTTACCCCAAAAGTAACAGTTTTTAAACAGTAGTCTTCAACTTTTTCTAACGGAGAAGACCGAAACAGAATTCGTTGAAATTGTTGATCTTTCTCATGCACAAATATTTGGCGGTACATTTTTGTATGTCGCCATTGAAAACATATTTGAAGAATCTCCAGCGTAAAACAACGTTAGTGAGTTCATTTTGTAGTGTGGGACCAGTATAAAGTATGTCATTTAGTGAAACCCCGTTGTCTGTTCTTTTAGATGCGTTAAATACGACTCTTACTTTCGTTGAAGTTCTATCGGGCTTTACGACAGCATGATGTGGCAAGTAGTATGAACGAAAATGGAGATTTTCAGAAATCTCAAATTTTGTGGTTAACTCCATATGACCCAAAGTAACATATTCAGAAAGTACTTTATTGTATTCTCCTGCTAGATCTGGATTCTTTTCTAGCGTCTTCTCTATCCTTAGGTATTGACCCATAGCGGCAGATCTAGAAGAACCGAGATATTTGTCCGATGGTAAGTCCTGTTTGAATGGTAACCTTACCACATATCTACCATCTGATCTTCGTTGAACAGTTCTTTTATAAAATTCCTCGCACCAGATATCAGATGCTGACAAAGTTTTTTCGTTGGAAATATTTTCTATTTCCCAGAATTTTCTTAGCTCCTCACTCAGTGGATCATATGTGGCCGTCCAGGAGGCAAATGAAGCAATAAGCTGGCAATTTGGTTTCCCACTGACTATCCATCCGAATTCGGTACATTGTGCCAACAGATTTCCAGAAATATTTTTCTTTAATCCTGGTTTTATAATGCTCGGCAATATGTCACTACCAATAAGCATGTCGATGGGAGCTGGTTTGAAAAATTTGGGATCAGCCAACTCTAATCTCTTTAAAGTTGTGAAGTCGGATATTACGGTAGGGGAGGCTGGCATTAAATGATTTAGATTCGAAACAACAATTGCGGAAGTAGCTATCTTAAAGTCTGACTTTCTGGACTTTAGAGTTACTTGACAACTTTTTGACGAATTTTCAAGAAGAGTTCCGCCAAGACCTGAAATCTTTGTGAATGATTTCTTAGTCGGAATGTCAAACCGATTTATTATTCGACTAGAAATGAATGTTTCTTGTGACCCTTGATCAATAAATGCCCGAATTGTAAACAAAAAGCCTTGGTGTTCTAGATCAATTAATGCAGTTGGCAAAACGGTTCTTTCTCCAGATTGTGAGAAATGGGATTCAACATAGGACATTTCATTATAAGCGGAGGAGGCAGCTTCAGAAGTGGTCGGTTTTTCATCTTCAAATGTTTCAACAAGGTAAGCGGAGGCTGATTTTGGCTTTTGCCAATTTTGATTGGAGACATTTGAAACAATTATCTTCTTGTTGCTTTCATCAGGGTGTAATAAGGTGTGGTGAGATTGCCGACATGATTGACAGCGATGTTCACTTTTGCATTTTTTGGCAATATGACCATAGGAAAGACAATTTTCACAAATTTTATTATCGAACACAAATTTCCTTTTGTCTGAAAGAGGCCATGATCGGAATTTTGAACAATTTCTTAAAGGGTGGTTTTGTTTGCATACTTTACATGCTTTCGGAGAACCTTCCGTAGAAGTATTGTATGCGGAAACTTTCTGAGACGTGGATGAATGCGGTTTTCGTATATCAGAAACCGATTCAATCATATTTAAACGTTTGGTGATAAACTCATCTAATTGGTCCCATGAAGGCATTTCTTTATTGTTTGACAGAGAACTTTCCCATGCGGTTAAGGTATCTTCAGGTAATTTGGATGAGACCCAATATATTAAGATTGGATCCCAAGATATCACGGATATATTATAAGTACGCAGCACAGATAAACAATTATTAATTGTATACTGAAGATTTCTTAGGGATTTCTCTTTCTCTACCGACACATGTTCAATTTGAAATATTTTTCGCAATTGATGATTGATCAGAATACGCTTATTTTCAAAGCGTTGACGCAAAGCATTCCATGCCAGTTCGAAATTGTTATCCGTTAAGGAAAATCTTTTTACAATCATACTTGCTTCCCCTTTTGTTTTTGCCCGCAAGTGAAACAATTTTTGCGCAGGTGACAATTTGGTATGGTTTATATAAACGGCGGAAAACATATCCCTGAAACTTGGCCACTTATCGTAGCCACCACTGAAGAATTCAGTGTCACAAGGCGGTAGTTTCAATGAAAAAACTCTATCAGTGTGGGAAACATTTTCTTCTTTTGATATCGGTTCGGAATTCAGGAATTTTTGGTTCTCGATTTGAATTAAGTCTAGAATTGAGGATTTACATTCTTTGTAAGATCGGCAGCACTCGGTAAATTTACCATGTATTTCCCCTCTAGCATCTTTAGTTACGGTGGGATCGGAAGAAGTCATTTCATTTTCATATATCTGAACAAGTTGACGCCACCGTCTTTCTAAGTCATCAAGTTCAACCTGAAGGCTAGAGGCAGTGTGGTCCTGAACGGGTATTTGAGCAAAATCAGCACAGAATGTGACCACTTGGTCTGAGAAAAATATAAATTTCTGAGGAGCGAGGCCACCCGCATTACCCATATTGGGAGAGGTCATAATGATTTTCGAAACAAAAAATCTGGCAACTATAATTCTCAAAAGGATTTTACTCAATAAATTGAAGATTTTTCAACGATATAAAAATATTCTTTGTTGAATATTTAAAACTGAACAATCTGCAACGTTAAGCTTGAGAAAATAAATGAGGGATTTAAACCTCGTAATCGTCAACTGATGTTTGCCGTAGTTACAGTCTAAGCAAATATCGTGAAAATTTTGTCGAAGTTTAACGCAATGAGAAAAATGAATAATGGTTCGCTTGTAACAATCCTTGCTATTAGAAAATCACCGATTCAGAAAACTCTAGAAAATTACAGAGAAACATCGAACTATATTAGTTGCACCCAGAAGTTTGCTTATGGACAAATGTAGACTTTGCTCTGAATTTGTGTATCAAGTTGTAAATAGAGATACAAATTCTCGATAATTTAAAATGATTGGTAATATTCTGAATGGAAAATAAACTTATTTTTCAGTTTACCTTGTTTATATTCGTATATCTTTCTAATTTTATTTCCCAATCGTTCAATTTCAGAGAATGGTCAAACTGCGCATGCGTTGGAAAAATAGTAACTCTTGTGGTCAACAGTAATACAGCCACACAAGAAGAATTTTTCTTTTAGATATGTTCTTCCTTCGTGATCGCTCTTCGTTTGAAACCGGAACGAGTATGATTTCAATATAAGTTTAGACACATAAATTCTCGCCTAAATTTTTAATTGTTTGAAAATGGAAAGCGTTTTAAATCAATCAACAATGTTTAAGCCAAATTGTATTTTAGATAATTTTTCTTGCATAACTCCTGGTTTAATGATTTAATGAAGGGATTGAAAGCTTGTTTGAAGCGATGTGTTTTTTTTTTTTTTTTTTTTTTTTTTTTTTTTTGTATGCAGACAACTTTGATTTATCGAACTTACTCTAGCACAACGCTCGAACTAAATCAAAAACAGCTTTTCCAAAACTGTTCCAATATTTATTCAATTGACGTTAACCCAAACAAATTTTTCAAAATGGCAAGAATGAAGGGTTAAGTGATATATTTTGGTATCTTGCAATGCTAGTGTGCTAATTATTATGATTGTTGTTTACTTTTTTTTGACCTCTATTTTAAGAAGTTAAGTTATAATATTTCTGTTTAGATTCCTTGAGCAACGCTATAAGTCAGAAATATGTTGACTTTATGAGATTCTGTCTGTTGAAGCTTTGCAATATATTGCAATACGGATGACGTTTTTACTTGATTTACAAATTAAGGTTTTTTATATAGGTAAACAAACCCAGCTATGTAACAAATCGATCAATATTTAGAACTAGTGTGGAGATATAATGCACCAAATCTTTATTCGTTTTCAAAAGGTAAAGGCAAAGTATGTCAGAGAGCTTTAATGTTGGTATTGCGTTGTTACTAACAGACAACTGGTAATAATATTTGTTTGCATATAAATAAACGTAGTAACGTCGTTGTTACTGTAAGTTAATGTCAAACGTAAATGAAAGGTAACTTCAAATGCTCCTACCTTACCTGTTATACTTCATAAATAGTGCATGAGAATGTAAACATCAAATTAACCAACTGTCATCTCTTTCCTCTTTTCTTTTTGCTATACTTTGCACCGTTTCTTTCGCAATAGGGAATCTGCTTGGTTGTTGTAAATTTTGAGTTGTTGTTATGCTTATTTTATGCTTGATTCGTGTTCTAAATGATATTTGTTTTTTTTTTTTTTTTTTTTTTTTTGGGTGAAGAAATAGATATGTCTTTTGTTTTGAGGTGTTTTAATATTTTATTTTGTAAAATAAAACAAAATTACCTTACTTTTTGTGTCAATGTGTTGCAGTGTTAATGTTTCCACTTTAGATTTGTTTCCGTTTGGTTTTATTCACCTCTGTGATTGCAACAATCTCCTTTTTAATTATTGTATTTGGGATTTTGCTTAGGTTTCACTTCTTTCCATAGATTTTTTTTGACGGCATTATTGTGTATTCCAATATAATGATTTGTTCCTTCTTTATGTCCATATTAGCTTTATAAATTTTGTTTGACGTACCAGCATTCTTTATTAATTCTAATTTAATAAAATAAATTCTTTCTTGCCGACACTAAACGACTATCACTTGTCAAATAATATTTTAATTATTGTTCAACCTCTTTTGCAACCCACACTGACCATGTGGTTCAAGAAGAAATTCTGCTGGCTTTACAAGAGCTTAATGATACTACAAATATGAAATTGTTGTTGTAAAAAATGAGTACGCATGTGGTTACTGCAGCTGATGGGATAACATGTGCGCTCACTGATATGAGATCAATGCGTTTAGTTTTATTCCTCTGCTAAGGAATAACAACAATGTGATATCCAATCTGATGAATGTATGGAGAGCAATGACTGAGGCTTACTTAGCGACAGCGCTGTTGGGTATGGTGTTTAGTCGACAGAAGAGAAATGTATGTATGCGGTCTCCTTTAACAGCGACTGCGCCGTTTGATGTTAATGGCAACCAAAAATGAGTCTGGCGTACTTAACACTGTTAAGTTCTCAGCGACTCTGTTTGTGTTTGCTGCTCTTAAAGGAAGAGAGTATGTCGTTTGGTACTTCTAACAGTCGCCGTACCAATTTTTATTTTTGATGATTAAGAGTATGAGTTTTTTTTTTTTTTTACCTACAGATAGAGCAGTTGCCTAATTAAAGATTAATGCGTTTCAATTCCTCCAACAACCCAATATGTTGTTGGCTGTTGTTTATTGTCTTTCACTTTTTTCTTTTTATGTGCAAAGGTGCTGTTATCCGTAATGTAATGACGAAGCGAATATTTTAAAGCAAATTAGAGGAATTAGATGCTGCTGCTATTGAGTCTGTTTTCAGAGCTCGATAAAGAGACAGTAATAGCGAAAAGCCGTAGATGAATAAATGAAAAAAAGACTACAAGAACAACTCCTGTTGTGAAATGATCCACTGGGCAGCAATAAAATTATGAAGAGTATTTTGTTATATACAAGTGGATGCAATATATGTTGCGTAATTTAAGCGGATAAGCAAACTGAAATTATTTGGTTTGCTCTTTCAATTGTATTTGCGGATGTATTTTTTTTTTGGGCCAACTTGTATCTTTACAAAAAGAAAGTTGACTTCAGCGACTTGGACATTTGTGGTTATAAATTGTAACAATAGTTCAAACTCACTTTTTTGTGTGAATTCAAACATCAACAAGAAACAAAACCCTATGTGCTCACAAATTAATAACAATTTACATACCCTTTATCCATGTCTTAATGAACTTCTTCTCCAGGAAATCTTCGAGTAAAGCGGTGGACGTAATCCGGATAATTTAAAAAACTTTCCAATTCCTTAGAGGCTCGTGAGGACCATGTACAATCGCGGGAGTTGGCCGTGGAGAATGGACTGTAGCGGTGTAAATATTTGCGGTGGTAACTCTTGTGATTGTAATTGATATTTAGAAAAGAAAAGGCAATTGATTTTTTAAGCGGTGGAGCAAATAGAATTTTATTCTTGTTCTGAACGGTTTGACTGCTTTAATCCAAGTAATAGAAAAATGGCTGTGCAGATTGTGCATCAGACATTTTATAAATATGTAACAAAAGGTATTGAATACAAGAAATGGTAGCCTGAACCATTGAGTGAAAACTTAAAGGGTTTTAAGGTTGCCATATTTTGACGGTTATCTTACGTTTAGATTTGAATTCAATGTGATTTATACTTAAGCTATTTTAAATGCAATTATAATTCAAGATATTTAAACGATTTGCTTGGAGTTCATTATACTTAATACTACGTTGTTGAACGCGGTTCAACACTTGTCGTCTATGGCGGGTATTTGCTCGACATGGAGATTGGTACAGTTTTGCAAACACCCTCATCACCTTTATCCAAAGGGATAGGGATAATATTTCACAATCTCCTTTTTGAATGTGTGTGTGTGTGTGTATCTCGGTGTGTATGCGTGTGTGTGTAGCAGTTGTTCTGGGCACACAGTAAATCAATTTTAATTAAATCTATTTAATGTCAAATTGTTGGTATAATACCTGCAAGTTACACATGATCTATTTCGAGGCATTGTGGTTGTTGTTGTTGTTGTTTTTGTTGGTATTTGGGTTGGCATGTGTGGCTGGATGTGTTTTTGCGAGAGAGGGCAAGAGAGAAATTACACTGAGAAAAAACATTAAAATACAAAATTAAATAGTTTAGAGGCTCAAATCTTGTTCTCTGAAATTGGGAAACGGAAACTTTTTTAAAGGGATGAAACGTCAAATTAACAATTAAAAAAGGTATTGGTCAGTTTTGCCGGCAGATTTATACCCTCAGCCAACGCTTTTTATGAACTTCATGGATATTCAAAACTTTGAGTGTTTGCGGGGGAGGTACCAGAAGGAGTGGACCGATATATTCCGTCTAACTGCCAGATCTTGGATTCATAAAAATAGTAGCATGTGTGAATTTTAAAGACAATCGGACACTTACATCATATTTTTAAGAGTTATAATTATTCAAAATTTTGACCCTTTGTGGGAGAGGCATTTGATGGAGTGGACAATTATTTTATCTATTTTGGCACCTGACCTAGAACTGACACAAATATCAGGATTTACAAAATTAGAGCAAAATTATATTATTGCTTCTCTTTCTGTGCAGGAAATATATATTTTTTTTGTTTGCAAATTTCGACCATTTTTGGGGGATGTACCGGAAGGCGTGGACCGATATTGACCATCTTTACACCAGACCTTGGGCTAATATAATGATTGGGATATGTGAAATTTGAAGACAATCGGACTCTTGCATCACATTTTATGAGAGTTGTAATTATTCAAAATTTTGAACATTTGTGGGGGAGGTACTTGAAGGAGTGAACCAGTGTTGTCCTTTTTCACACCAGACCTAACACTGATGCAAATATAACGACTTGCAAAGTTGGAGCAAAATCGGATCATCGTTTCTCTTTCTGTGCAAAAAATATATATTTTTTTGAAAATTTCGACCATTTGTTGGGGAGGTACCAAACGGAGTGGACGGATATATTCTATCTTAACACCAGAGCTTTGGTTAATATAAATATTGGGATGTGTGAAATTTGAAGACAATCGGACTCTTACATCACATTTTATGGGAGTTGTAACTATTCAAAATGTTGACCATTTGTGGGGGAGGTACTTAATGGAGTGGACCGATATTCTCCATTTCCACACCTGATCTAGCACTGACGGAAATATTAGGATATGCGAAGTTGGAGCAAAATCGGATTATTCTTTCTCTTTCTATGCAAAAAAATATATTTTTTGAAAATTTCGACCTTTTGAGGGGGAGGTACCAGAATGAGTTGACCGATACATTCCATCCTCACTCCAGACCGTGGCTTAGTATAAATATTGGGATGTGTGAAATTTGAAGACAATCAGGCTCTTACATCACATTTTATAAGAATTATAATTATTCAAAATGTTGGCCCTTTGTGGGGGAGCTACCAGAAAGAGTGAACCGATATTGTCCATTTTCGCACTTGACCTAGTACTGAAGCAAATATTAGGATTTGCAAAGTTGGAGCAAAATCAAATTATCCCTTCTCTTTCTGTGCAATAAAATATTTTCTTTGAAAATTTCAGCATTTTGTGCGGGAGGTACCAGAGGGCACTCCCTCTCGATATAAGTTTGACAAAAATATTACGATGTACCAAGTTTGGACCAAATCGGATACTCCCTTCGAGAGCTATCGTGCGTACCAGCCAGCCAGACAGACCGACAGACGGACGGATATCGCTAGATCAACTCCAAATGTTCTGAAACGGATTTAGTCCAAAGAGACCTAGGCAAGTTTTGACCTATCAAATTGTATATACCCTCTGTAGCCATATGGCTGTGGGTATAAAAACCAGAAAGGACGGGACGGACTATATGATACCCTGCACCACTACGCATATGAAGTAGAGCTCCCGTAACGAAAAAGTGTATTTTGGAAATTTATGTGAAGTAGATCACTACGAACCTTATTTGACTTCGTATCATCGCTTTAGAGTAGTGACAATTTGGGAACTATATCTAACTCTGAATCGATTTTCAACAAATTTGAGGCTTTTCTACCTATAGCACCAAATAATATTGCTGTGTAGTACACGATTATTGGAGCAATAGATATACCGGACAGAATTTCGGTTTCGGTCGGTTGAATATGAAAACAAGTAAAAAAGCTGTAAGTTCGGCCGGACCGATCTTTGAATACCCTCCGCCAATTGGAACGAATGTGGGAATTTTCAAAAAATAAAATCCGTTAAAAATTCTATTAAAATCTAAAAAATACCGAATATAGCCGTTATGTTAGGGTCTATACGATGACGTGGACCTGCATAGGCAACTTTTGTCATAAGCCATTAATATATTCAAATACGAAACTTGAAAAAAATTTCGATGAATAATGTAGCTAAAATTATCAAAATGCCGAATTTAGGGAGGTACCGTTATATTGGAGCTACACGATGAGACGTGGACCTGCACAGACAATTTTCTGTCATAGGCTGTAGTATCCATTACGAACTTCAAAAACCAAATTAGAAACAATTTCGGTGAAAAGTGCCGCTAAAATCATCAAAAAACCGAATATTAGGAGGTACTGTTATATGGGGGCTATAAGAAGACCTGCACAGCCAATTTGATGTCATAGGCTGAAGTATCCATTACGAACCTAAAATTCCATATTTGAAAAATTTCCGGTGAATAAAGTCGTTTAAATCACCAAAATTCCGATAAAAGGGAGGTACCATTATTTGGGGGCTATACCAAAACGTGAACCTTAATGGCCCATTTTCAATACCACAACTCCTGCAGGCATAATACACATTTGTGTAAAATTTTATCAACCGGGCAATAACCGTTTAATCGATGAAGACGAATATCGAAGTCATATAAAAATCGGAAACTATCTACGTAAAATTAGGCCGAAGTATTTTCGATCAGTATCTGACCAAATCGGATGAAACATATAGGGAGCTATGGGAATATCTGAACCGATTTTCACTAATATTTGATGTATTTGTTTCTGGGTTGAGTTCCCGCCGGAAGTGCCAAAATTCAATCCATTTGGGCTACTATTAAACATTTGGTGTACAATGAACCTGAAATCGGATAAAGGTATGTATGGGAGCTATATCCAAATCTGAACCGATCTCTATAAAATTTGGCAGAGGTATTTCCGATCTCTATAAGATTTCTGATCACAAATATCATTGTTGTCGAATGCATATTACGAATTTGAGGAACCTAAACACCAAATCGAATGAAGCATATATGTGGGAGCTATAGCTATATCTGAACCGATTTTAACCAAATCTGATATACTTGTTTCTAAGACTAATTCAGTCGGAATTGCCAAGATTCGTTTCATTTGAGTTGATAGTAGCCATTTGATGCACCATAAACATGATATCGGATAAAGATATATATATATATATATATATATATATATATATATATATATATATATATATATATATATATATATATATATATATATATATATATATATATATATATATATATATATATATATATATATATATGGGAGCAACATCCAAATCTGAACCGATCTTCACAAAATTTTATGCACTTATTTCTGGGCTGTATTTGATATCTGGTACCAAATATTATTCATGTGGAATGCATATTACGCATGTGAGGGACCTTAAACCCTTAATCGGATAAAACATATATATATGGGGGCTACAGCTATATCTGAACCGATTTTCACTAAATTTGAAGAACTTATTTCTAGACTGAATTCAGTCGGATGCGCCAAAATTTAGTTTATTTGGGATCATATTAGCCATTCGGTTGAAGGTATATACAGGGTGAGATGAAAAAACTGCAACCATCTTCAGACTGCTGTCATTTCTAAGCCACTCGTCCGACAGCTGTTCAAATTATTTCAGTGACAGCTCATTGTGTTGTTTACAAGCGTACAAAAGCGTTTTGGTGAGAACTTTCCAGAAAAAAAGTTATTCGTGATGGAATTCAAGCGTGATGCGCCGATTTCTTTATATTTGGTCGGAAAACCATAAGTGGCTATCGTTAGAGCACTCCAGCATTTCAAATCTTTGAATAAATTTTTTTGAGTCTCGTACCATCGCTCGTTACCGTGATACTGGTAGCGTAGCCCTACGTCAAGGAAGTGGAAGTGGACGGAAGAAAACAGCAACATCAGCAGAAATGGTTCGAAAAGTAAAGAAGAGACTTGATCGAAACCCCCGTCGCCGTGGCCAAAATTTGATCATGAGCTAAACATATCGGAATATGCCATTCGACAAATATTGAAAAATTAGCTCGGTGTAAAGCCAGCAAGTCCGAAAGAAAATAGACTCAAAAAAGCTAAAGATTTGCTTCGCTTGGTCGAACGTGGTGAACTGCGGAATTTGGTTTTCTCCGCTCATCGATTAGAAAACATTCATTGTCCAGCAGTTTGTAAATAAACAAAATGATCGTGATGTGCACCTTCGGTTGGCCACCAGAACTCAAGCGTCGGCCATGATGATGGTGTGGGCCGTCACAACAGCCGATGAAAGCTTACCGCTCGTATTAATCGACCATGACATCAGAATAAATGCCGAATATTATCGCGACAGTATTCTAGAGAGTGTATTAAAGCCTTGGGCACGCAAACATTTTGGCCGCAGACCTTAGAAATTCCAACAGGACTCAGCACCATCGCGCACTCAGCACGCGCCACCCAAGAATGGTTACAAAACGAGATTGCTCGCTTCATTTCCAGCGCACAATGACCACCAAAATCTCCGGATACCAATGTGTTTTACTATTGTGTCCGGAATATTTTGGAAAGCAAGGTTGGCACTAAAAGTTACCAAAGCGCTTCGCCGGGAATGCGCCAAAATACCGCAGAGCAACATTCGGGCAGCGTGTGCGGGTTTCGTTGGCCGTTTGAAGACCATAATTCGAGCCAAAGGGGACCAATTCGAACAAATCTAAACTTATTTTAAAGTTTGATGCTAATTCCGACATTTTTTGCAATATCTACATTTTAACTGATTCCCACCAAATTTCAATATGGTTCGTCTTTAGGTCAAACAAGTATTGTCTGAAAATTTTTCACTTCAGAACATTTGGAGTCGATTTAGCGTTGTGCGGCCGTCCGTCTGGTTGTTGTGCAAAATAACTCTCGAAGGGAGCATTCGATTTGCTCCAATCTTGGTAAATCATAATATTACTGTCAAACTTAGACCGAGGGACCGGGGAGATTGGCAAAATCGGTCCACTCCTTCTGGTAAAGTCTCCACAAAAAGTCGACAGTTTCAAAAATTGTTCTACTATACTGAAAGTTAAAGGATATGCCGATTTTGCTCTAACTTTGCAAATATCAGTGCTACGTCAGGTGCGAAAATGGACAATGTCGGTCCATCCCTTCTGGTATCTCCTCCACAACGGCTCAAAATTTTTATTATTCATTAAGCTTATAAAACACGAAATTAATATCCGATTCCATTCAGACTTAGCACATCTTAATATTTCCATCAGCGCAAGATCTGTTATAAAGATGGTAGAGATCGGACCATTTCTTCTGGCACCTCCCCCACAAGGGGTCAACATTTTAAAACATTATCACCCATATAAAATGTAATGTAAGAGTCCGCTTGTCTTCAAATAACACACATCACAATATTTTTTATTAACCCATGGTCTGATGTGAAGATGGCCGGTCCACTCCTTCTGATACCTCCCCCACAAAGGGTCAAACATTTTAATACTCATGAAACTCATAAAGAGCGAAATTAATATCCGATTATATTCTGTCCTTATACATCTCAATACTTCTTTTATCTTTTTTCTGGTACCTCCCCCACAAAGGGTTAAAGTTTCGAATAACCAAAACTCTTATAAAATTCGAAATAAGCATCCGAGTCTCTTCATATTTCACACATCACTTGATCTGATGTTAAGATGTGTAACGTATCAATTGCACTACTGGAGCTGTTCTAAACAAAATATTTAAAACTCAAATGAATTAGGACGATCGGAGCCATTTATGGGGCTAGCAAACAGTCGTTGGGGGGTTCGTGTCCTATTCACAGAGAATCGCTATAATGATACGACACAATAAAATTTATTGTAGACTCCTAATTTTCTTAAATATGCGCTAATAAACTAAAGCCCCCTAGGCAAACAAATGGATCCTTTCGACGAAGACTAAATCAGGTTCTCAGGATGTTATTCGAAACCTGTGCCTCAAAACCCTCCCTACCTATGGTTCTAGTGGCGTAATATTCTATAGAACCCCAAAATTAATAGCTTGTCAATGCTTTACTTATTCATCTGACCATCGCCTCGAAGGGAAACAACCATGACAAAATCTACTCACTGATCATTTTTATATCGATTTTTATTCATGAGAATTCATAATAATTTCAATTATAAAACTTTCTTAAACATAGGTATAATGATCTCAATTTTGGTCGATTAGAACCGAATTCTAAGATTTAAATGGCAATTACTATTTTTTTTTATATATAAATGGAGTAATATACGTATATCGCGAAACGTAATTAAGAGGCTTATATTAGAATTATATACTGTAATTTATTGAGCTCCAAAAAAGTTAATATATACCATAAGAATTGGATAGGATTAGAGAAATATCAAAGTTTAATATTTTTTTAAGTTCATATTTTTAAAAAATTCGGTTAAAACAAATCGTATACATCAATTATTATTTCCAATTGTAAAGGCTAAATTCTTTTGGAACAAAATACTATTTTTGGAACACTTGGTTTATTTTATAAAGAATGCATTCTTTTAGAAGATTGCATTTGTAAAATTTATATTTTTCTATTTCCCAAATCATTAATAAACGAGAACATAACAATGACAGTTATTGAATTCCATAAACAACAAGATTAACAATTTTGGGTTTTAGAATAGCTAATTGTTCATTATCACAATTCTTAACTTTTTCACTCTTACAAGGCAAAATCAATAATCAAAAAAATGTCACTCACCATTTATCAGGTTTGTCCATCGATGCATGAAGAGGGCCCTTTTCTGCTTGATGTGTGATGAAATAATTGTAAATATTATCATGGTTTTGCCTTGGTTGAAAAAAGAGTAAAAAATGCCTTTTTAACTCGTTTTCTAAGCTAATGCCATTTTTTTTAGCGTAATAATGAATTTAGATTTTTTTTTAAGTTATTGTTTCAAAAATCATGAGAATAATGATTGCTTTGAATGATGAAATGACAATGATGTAAAGAAGGTGATACAATTGTGATTTTTGACTGGCGACATTCGATTGATATGCTGATATCTAATCCATTCTTGTTGCTATGCCAAAATGTGTTGCGTGGGCGATGTTAGTAGGGCAAACTGATCTTGATATTTTATTGCTTTGCTTGACCGCTGCTTGTGTTTGGGGATCGACTGGCTGACCGTAACGATGTTGTTGTTTTATGACTGCCAGAATTTTTTTTCTTTTGGGATCCAAGCCTTGGTGTTGTTTTTGTTTTAGGTATTGCGATCGAAATGTGTTGAATTGTGGATTGAGCGATTGACCAATGTTATTGTAATGTTATGATTACGTCGTAGCAGGTCAATTAGCAATGTGTACAGAGTGATCGCTTCGTCGACAAAGGGTGTGGTATTGGCATTACTGATGTTGGATAAAAGAATTACTTGCAGAAATCTGCAAATCGGTAATCCGTTTCGTGGCAAGCCAATTGCATCATCATAATGATGGGATTATCGAATATGATTATGTACCGATTGCGTCGCTTACTATCACCAGATAAACCATAAATTTAATACAGGATTTCGAGATCTTGGAACTGGGCAAGAACAGCGTTCCCGCTTGTTCCAATCCCTTAGAGATTCCAAAGTACGGATTTTGGCAAACGATATGATTCCCTATTTAAGAAGAACCACTTATAACAATGCCAATAAGTCTTTTTTTACAAATAACTTACTCAAATCTCCAAAAATATTGTGTGGGTATATCAAAAAATGGAATAATGATGATTAATTATGCAGCAATTTTATGTATTTCATGGAGATTATATAGATTATTGTAACTTTAGTTTTTCACTTTTGATTAGAGAATTATAGTAAATTTTAGTGTTAACTCTTTGAAGGTTTTATTGAAAAGGAAGTTTTATTCTCTTACATGCAGAATGAAATGTCTGTGTTAAGTTGGCTGAGAAGAGTTAATGATCATTATCATAAAGTGCAACAATGTATATGCTTTTGGGTAATCATTTGAGTCAGCTGCTTTACAATGTTGGAGATGGTAATGCCAATCAATAATTACGTTACTATTAATAACTATTCAAATTATTTTACATATTTCAATGTAGTATTTTGAAAAAGTAAGAACGCACAATAAAAATTAAAATTTTTATAAGCTAAGGTGGTAGAAACGCTAAAATAGTTTTTAATTATTTTTGGAGTGTGAAACATGTAGGTTTCTTGTTTTAACGACCATTACAGATGGGATATAATAGTCCACTCCTTCTGGTGCCTACAGAGGGTCACAATTTTCAATACTTCAATACCTCACTCTCTTTTAGTTTATTCATTACTTTATCCTCAAATTCCCCTCCCAATTTTTATTCTCAGTGTACTCCACCTTCCTTTCCCCGTTTGCGTTAAAAAGTGTTATAGTGATGTATCTTTACTATGGCAAATTCAATTTATGTCCTTGCATAGTTTTTCTGTTGCTGCTGCTGATGTTTTCTATTGTTGTTGCTGTTGTTGCCGTTATTTCTCATTTCTAATTTGATACGAAAATTTATTGGCTTGTATTGAATTTCTGGCCAATTTTCTTCACTCACACAACACACTTTATTGGTTGTCAGGCTATGTGACGAATGTTTTATTTTTTGTTGTTGTTGTTAGGTATTTGTTGTTATGTCTTTGTTATGGTTGTTGTAGCTGTTGCAAGGCATGTATTTGTCATGCCTGGTTACGGCAGGCATTCAAGGTGAAAATATAACCGAAATCGTTTTAATTGATTCTTTTTTGCAACGTTTCAGGGGGTGTTGTTGATGGTGTTCCGAGAATGGCATTTAATCTGTGACAAAATTAGACATCTAGTTTTTTCAGGAAAAATATATTGGAGGGGGTTTTAGATGTCAAGGATACTTTAAAAAAATTCGGAGATTAAATGACTTCAAGAGGATAATTTAGGAGAGGGATTTGAAATACATAGAACGTTTTTAAAAAAAGATTGGGAAAGCAAACAATCTTTATAACCTTCTTATGATAAGGGTATTCAACAAAAAAAAAAAAAAAAAAAAAAAAAAAATGGGGAAATTAAATGACTTCAACAGGATAATTTGGGAGGGTACTCTAGGTGTCTAGCACTTTTTAAAAAAAATTGGAAAAATAAACAATCTTCAGGACCTTCTTATTCTATAAAGAGTTTTTTCCAAGATTCAATAATTTTTGCAGGTCTTCTGCTGATAAAATACCTTCCATGGGCCTTATAGAGCTAACGGATCATCAATACAGAACATCATACCAGATCTGATACACATAAGGTCCTTCCAGATGTGTTATGTAAATTGAAGACCTAAGGCGATTCTTCTGTAGTTTAAAGATCTTCTTCCATAGGTAGGAGACTTTTTACAGAATTTTTGGATAGAAAATGGAAGACATTCTACTGAAACTTTAAATTCTACTAAATATTGAATATCTATATAGATTTTTCGTAGATACAATAACTTTACCAGGTCTTCTCGAGATAGAAGATCTTCCATGTGTCATATCGATCTTAGAGACCTTCAAACTGAAAATAGCACCAGGTCTGATACAGTTGAGAGGATACATACCTTTTGAAGATAAAAAGCCTTCCAGATGTTTTATGTAAAACAGAAAAAAATAAACAGTACTTCTGAGGCTTACAGAACTTCCACAGTCTTCCATAGACAGAACAATTTCCATAGGACTGTTTTTTTTTGATAGAAGAAATTCTGCTGGTCTTTAGGACATTTTACTTTTACTAAAGATAGAATCTTTGCAGAGATTTTTTATAGATACAAAAACCTTTGAGGGGTTCCTTCAGATAGAAGAACGTCGATGGGGTTTTTGGAGCTATTAGACCTTCCAGACAGAAAATCATCCCGGTTCTGATAGAGTTGGAAGAACACGGATCTTCTGAAGATAAACGAAATGGAATCATCTTCAGTACTTCTTTAGATGAAATACCTCCCACAGGACTTCTGTAGCTGAAACACCTTTCACAGGACTTCTGCAGCTAGAAGACCTTTCAAATGACTTTTTTGAGTAGTAGCTCGAAGACATTCCCTTGGTCTTCTATATGTTGAAAACCATTACGATTTTCAATCTGTAGAAGACCTATGGGTGGCATTTGGGTGGCCACCCATAAATCTTCTACAGATTAAAAATCATTCGCAAACAAAAGATTAATTCTATTGGTCTTATAAAATCTGAAGAAGTTCTACAATCCTTCCTCCCCAGGGTTCAGATGGGAAACTTTTCACAAATATTTTATAATCAGAAAAAATTCCCCGGCCTTCTATTAAATAGGGCCGAGGATCCTATAGAGATAGAAGTCATCGCCATACCTTAAACAGAAAGAAAATATTCCGCTACAATAGAAAACCTTCCATTGGTCTGCATTTTAAAATAGTCTCGGTTGCAAAGATGTTTTTAAAAATTCTACGTTTTGGGTCTACAAATATTAAAATATTAAATATTCTTCAAAAAAAAAGAAAAAAATCGGAACTTTCTTGAAAATATCTTTATTTAAAATCCAGTTTATTGGGTTTAAGATCACATGTCCTTTTCAAAGATGACCTTGAAAAAATATACTAGAGAAACCCACGACCATTTCAAATAGGTCCTTAAAAAATGTTCCGAAAAAATCCACGTCCATTTCAAAGAGGCCCTTGAAAAATATTCTGAAAATAAAACACAAGAAGAAGTTCCCTGAAAAAAATTCTCTGAAACATCCATGACCATTTCAAACTGGTCCTTAAAATAATATTTAAAAACAAACTATGCCCATGTAAAGAGGCTCTTAAAAAATATACATGTCAATTTTAGGAAGGTCCTTGAAAAAACAATCTAAAAAATCCACGACAATTTCAAAGAGGTCATTGGAAAAATATAATACGCAAAATCCAAATTCATATCAAAGAGGTCCTTGAGAAAATTTTCAAAATATCCACGTCCATTTCACGGAGGTCCTTTAGAAGATATTCTAAAAAACACAAGTCCGTTTTACAGAGGTCCCTGAAAAAATTTTCTGAGCAACATCTATCTCGATTTATAGAGAAGCTTGAAAATTGTTTCTTCAAAAGCCCACATCTATTTCAAGGAAGTCCTTAAAAAATATTCTAAAAAATCCAACGAGGTCCTTGAATTTTTTTTTCAAAAAACGAAAACATCAGGAAGGTCCTTGAAAATATTATCTCAAAAAAATCCACGACAATTTCAAAGAGGTCCTTGGAAAAATATGCTGCGCATAATCCAAATTCATATCAAATATTCTCAAAATATCCACGACAATTTTAGAAAGGTCCTTGAAAAAAATATTCTACAAAAATCCACGTCCATTTCACAAATTTCCTTTAAAAGATATTCTAAAAAACCCAAGTCCGTTTCACAGAGTTCCTCTAAAAAATATACTTAAGAAGATCCACGACCATTTCCAAAAGGTCATTGAAAAAATGTTTCATTAAATTTCAGAGATATTCCTGAAAATTTTTCTGAACAAAATCTATCTCGATTTATAGAGAAGCTTGAAAATTGTTTCCTTAAAAAATCCACACCTATTTCAAAGAGATCCTTAAAATATATTCTAAAAAAATCCAAAGGGGTCCTTGAAAATTGTTTTTCCAAAAAATCCACGACAATTTCAGGAAGGTCCTTGAAAATATTATCTCAAAAAAAATCCATGACAATTTCAAAGAGGTCCTTGGAAAAATATGCTGCGCAAAATCCAAATTCATATCAAACAGGTCCTTGAAAAAAATTTCTCAAAATATCCACGGCAATTTCTGAAAGGTGCTCGAAAATAATATTCTGAAAAAAATCCACGTCCATTCTATAGAAGTCCTTTAAAAGAAATTCTAAATAAACCCAAGTCCGGTTCACAGAGTTAATATAAAAAATATTCTTAAGAAGATCCACGTCCATTTCCAAGAGGTCATTGAAAACATTTTTTGTTAAATTTCAGAGGGGTCCCTGAAAAATTTTTCTGAGCAACAACTATCTCGATTTATAGAGAAGCTTAAAAATTGTTTCTTGAAAAACCCGCATCTATTTCAAGGAGGTGCTTAAAAATATTTTAAAAAAATCCAAAGAGGTTCTTCAAAAAAAAAAAAAAAAAAATCTGAACAAGATCCAAGATAATTGTATACATGTCAAGGTCCCTTGAAAAATAATTTTAGAAAACTTACCTTTATTAATGGTCTTTTGAAAAATAATTTTAAAAACAAAACCCATATTCATTGAAGGTCCTTTGAAAAATAATTTTAGAAAACTCACATTTATTAACGGTCCTTTGAAAATTTTTTTTAAAAAATCCACGCTTATTAAAGGTCCTAGAATATATATCTTAAAAAATCCGCGTTTATTAAAGGTCCTTGAAAAAATATCTATCCTTGAAAAAATAAAAAAAAAATATCTCAAAAAGTCCAAGTTTATTGGTCTAGAATTCCTTGAAAAAATATTTTTATAAAATCCGCGATTATTAAAAGTATTTTAAGTATATTTAAAAAATCTACGTTCCTTAAAAATTCACGTTTAGTGGTGTAATGGCCCTTGAAAAAAATATTCTTTAAAAAATCCATATTCATTGGTCTAAAGGTCCTTGAAAAATATACTTCAAACAATCGACCTTGATTGGTCTTAAGGTCCTTGGAAAAATTGTTTAAAAAAATACACGTTTGTTGTTGGGAATGTCCTTGAAAAATTATTCTTTAAACAATCAACGTTGATTGGTCTTAAAATCCTTGAAAAAAATTAATACAAACCCATTTTTAATTGTTGAAAAAAATTTTGTAAAAAATTTACGTTTATTGAAGGTTTTTAAAAAAATATTCTTAAACAATTATGTTTATAAAAGGAGCTCGAAAAAGTATTTTTAATCCACGCTCCCCACCCACCCTGAAACAGAAATTCTTTTCCTGAGTCCTGGAATATTTTTTTTTAAATCCTCGTTTAACTTCCCCGAGTCCTCGAACAATATTTTTTTAAATCCGCCCTTAACGTCCTAAAATGTCTTTAAATTTAAAAAAAAGTCCACGCTTCATATAGGACTTTCAGCCTATAACTAATTTTCCTTAAAAATTATCAACTCCAATTTTCCAGAAAGTTCATTCAACGACATTCATAAACATATCCTTTATAATCCCACATTTATTGTTTAAATATTATTTGAAGAACTTTTCTTTGAAAAGTTTAGATATTTTTAGTTGATAGGCAATTGAAAAATCTTTCTTTAGAAAATGTACTTTGTGATATTTCAAAAATATTATTAAAAACACCCATATCTTCTGGGTCCTTCACAAAAATTATTCATTAAAAGCCATGTGTTTGATTGGAGGGTCCTTGGTGGGAAGACCTTGAAAAAGAAAATGTACTTTTTGGTCCTTTTTTTTTTTGATTGGAAGTTATTCTTAAAAAGACAAGGTTTTTTGTTGAAAGATCCTTACACATTCTTTAAAAACCCCTTAAAAATTAGATTTTTGTCTTAAAAATTAACTAAAAATATATCACATTATTTCCTGAAAGTCCATTAAAAATGTTTCTTTTTGTCATGAAAAGTAATAGCCCAATTTTTCTTCCTTAAAAGAATCTATTTGACCCCATTTTCAAGCAATACACGTGCCCGCTCCTTTCTGCACAGCATCAATAAATTTGCGGAAGCGTGCTGTTAATGGCCCACTAATTTCTCAACAATTATGCCGGACAAAATTGTTGCTGTTGTTGTAATGCAGTTTTTAGTTTTGCATCGAACATATGTTTGTGCGTGAGCATACATTTAGTGTTGACCAATTTAAGTCTGTGGTAAATTGTTTCAAATGTCGTTAATCATTTTGAAGAACATCGATTTGTCAGCAGCAGCAGCAGGAACTACAACAACAACCTGATAAAACTACGAAAAATATTTGCTTTGACAAAATTGTTTTTGTGATGTTTTTCCGATGAAGCGATGAAAAACACTTTGCTGTGTGCAGACAGAGAGACCGACAGGCGAGTTATTCGGTTGACAGACTGATTGGTATGTATGAAAACATGCGTAAATTGTCAGGCATCCAGTCAGCCAGCCGGCTGCCAGGCCAACCATTCAGTTTGTCCGACAAGAATGAAGTAATCGAAAAACAGACCTGAAACATTGCTAACACACTCCTCCTCCAATGAAAAATCACATGGAATTAATTGTTTAAATGACAATAAATAGTTTTTCGGCAAAACATCAATATTGACAGCGGCAACATGCGCCTGAATATAGGGATGACAATTTATTGTGCGGAGGGTGTGGCGAACAAATGTTGGGGATAATTTTAAAATAAACGAATATATCCAAAAACTACTGGCAAAAATTAGAGAAGGTTTTTGACAAAATATTTAAAAAAAAAAAATGCCCGTTTATTGAAAAAAATGTCCTTGAAAAAATATTAAAAAAACCACGTTTATTGAAGGTCGTTGAAAAAAATATTTTTAAAAAATCCACGTTTATTATTGGTCCTTGAAAAAATATTTTTAAAAAATCCAGTTTTTTTAAAAACTATTTTTTCAAGGACCTCCTGTTGACGAAACGTGGATTTTTTAAAGAATATTTTTTCAAGGACCTCCTGTTGACGAAACGTGGATTTTTTAAAGAATATTTTTTCAAGGACCTCCTGTTGACGAAACGTGGATTTTTTAAAGAATATTTTTTCAAGGACCTCCTGTTGACGAAACGTGGATTTTTTAAAGAATATTTTTTCAAGGACCTCCTGTTTACGAAACGTGGATTTTTTAAAGAATATTTTTTCAAGGACCTCCTGTTGACGAAACGTGGATTTTTTAAAGAATATTTTTTCAAGGACCTCCTGTTGACGAAACGTGGATTTTTTAAAGAATATTTTTTCAAGGACCTCCTGTTGACGAAACGTGGATTTTTTAAAGAATATTTTTTCAAGGACCTCCTGTTGACGAAACGTGGATTTTTTAAAGAATATTTTTTCAAGGACCTCCTGTTGACGAAACGTGGATTTTTTAAAGAATATTTTTTCAAGGACCTCCTGTTGAAGAAGCTTAGATTTTTTAAAGAATATTTTTTTCAGGGATCATCAGTTGACGAAATGGGGATGTTTTAACGAATAATTTTTCAAGGACCATCATTTAATGCAAAGTGAATTTTTTTAAAGAATATTTTTTCAAGGGTCATTAGTTAATGAAACGTGGATTTTTTAAAGAATATTTTTTCAAGGACCACCAATTAATGAAACGTGGATTTCTTAAAGAATATTTTTTCATGGACCACCAGTTGAAAAAACGTGGATTTTTTAAAGAATATTTTTTCAAGGACCACCAGTTGAAGAATCGTGGATTTTTTAAAGAATATTTTTTCAAGGACCACCAGTTGAAGATACGTGGATTTTTAAAGAATATTTTTTCAAGGACCACCAGTTGAAGATACGTGGATTTTTTAAAGAATATTTTTTCAAGGACCACCAGTTGAAGATACGTGGATTTTTTAAAGAATATTTTTTCAAGGACCACCAGTTGAAGATACGTGGATTTTTTAAAGAATATTTTTTCAAGGACCACCAGTTGAAGATACGTGGATTTTTAAAGAATATTTTTTCAAGGACCACCAGTTGAAGATACGTGGATTTTTTAAAGAATATTTTTTCAGGGACCGCCAGTTGAAGAAACGTGGATTTTTTAAAGAATATTTTTTCAAGGACCACCAGTTGAAGAAACGTGGATTTTTTAAAGAATATTTTTTCAAGGACCACCAGTTGAAGATACGTGGATTTTTTAAAGAATATTTTTTCAAGGACCACCAGTTGAAGATACGTAGATTTTTTAAAGAATATTTTTTCAAGGACCACCAATTGAAGAAACGTGGATTTTTTAAAGAATATTTTTTCAAGGACCACCAATTGAAGAAACGTGGATTTTTTAAAGAATATTTTTTCAAGGACCACCGGTTGAAGAAACGTGGATTTTTAAAGAATATTTTTTTAAGGACCTCCTGTTGAAGAAACGTGGATTTTTTAAAGAATATTTTTTCAAGGACCACCAGTTGAAGAAACGTGGATTTTTTAAAGAATATTTTTTCAAGGACCACCAGTTGAAGAAACGTGGATTTTTTAAAGAATATTTTTTCAAGGACCACCAGTTGAAGAAACGTGGATTTTTTAAAGAATATTTTTCAAGGACCACCAGTTGAAGAAACGTGGATTTTTTAAAGAATATTTTTTCAAGGACCACCAGTTGAAGATACGTGGATTTTTTAAAGAATATTTTTTCAAGGACCACCCGTTGAAGAAACGTGGATTTTTAAAGAATATTTTTCCAAGGACCACCAGTTGAAGAAACGTGGATTTTTTAAAGAATATTTTTTCAAGGACCACCCGTTGAAGAAACGTGGATTTTTAAAGAATATTTTTCCAAGGACCACCCGTTGAAGAAACGTGGATTTTTTAAAGAATATTTTTTTAAGGACCTCCTGTTGAAGAAACGTGGATTTTTTAAAGAATATTTTTTTAAGGACCTCCTGTTGAAGAAACTTGGATTTTTTTAAAGAATATTTTTTTAAGGACCTCCTGTTGAAGAAACTTGGATTTTTTTAAAGAATATTTTTTTAAGGACCTCCTGTTGAAGAAACTTGAATTTTTTTAAAGAATATTTTTTCAGGGATCATCAGTTGACGAAATGTGGATGTTTTAACAAATAATTTTTTAAGGACCATCATTTAATGAAACGTGAATTTTTTTAAAGAATATTTTTTCAAGGGTCATCAATTGAAGAATCGTGAAAATTTTAATGAACGTTTTGTAAAGGACCTCCGTTCTAAGAAACGTGAATATTTTAAAGAACGTTTTTTAAAGGACCTCCTTTCTAAGAAACGTGGATTTTTTAAGACATTTTTCAAGGACCTCCTGTTTAAGAAACGTTGATTTTTTAACGAATATTTTTTCAATGACCTCCTGTTGAAGAAACTTTTTTTTTCATTTAAATCCACGTTTGTTGAAGGTGCTCCAAAAAAATATTTTTTTAAATCTACATTTGTTGAAGGTCCTTGAAAAAATATTTCTAAAAAATCCACGTTTATTAAAGGTCCTTGAAAAAATATTTTTTTTAAATCCACATTTATTGCTGGTCCTTGATAAAATATTTTTAAAAAATCCACGTTTATTGTTGGTCCTTGAAAAAATATTTTTAAAAAATCCACGTTTATTGTTGGTCCTTGAAAAAATATTTTTAAAAAATCCACGTTTATTGTTGGTCCTTGAAAAAATATTTTTAAAAAATCCACGTTTATTGTTAGGCCATAAAAAATATTTTTAAAAAATCCACGTTTATTGTTGGTTCTTGAAAAAATATTTTTAAAAAATCCACGTTTATTTAAGGTTCTTGAAAAAATGTTTTTAAAAAATCCACGTTTAAAGTTAGGCCATAAAAAATATTTTTAAAAAATCCACGTTTATTGTTGGTCCTTGAAAAAATATTTTTAAAAAATCCACGTTTATTGTTGGTCCTTGAAAAAATATTTTTAAAAAATCCACGTTTATTGTTGGTCCTTGAAAAATATTTTTAAAAAATCCACGTTTATTGTTGGTCCTTGAAAAAATATTTTTAAAAAATCCACGTTTATTGTTGGTCCTTGAAAAAATATTTTCTAAAAATCCACGTTTATTGTTGGTCCTTGAAAAAATATTTTTAAAAAATCCACGTTTATTGTTGGTCCTTGAAAAAATATTTTTAAAAAATCCACGTTTATTGTTGGTCCTTGAAAAAATATTTTTAAAAAATCCACGTTTATTGTTGGTCCTTGAAAAATATTTTTTTAAAAATCCCCGTTTGAATAGTCCTTGAAAAAATATTCTTTAAAAAATCCTCGTTTGAATAGTCCTTGAAAAAATATTCTTTCAAAAATCCACGGTTGATTAGTCCTTGAAAAAATATTCTTTAAAAAATCCACGTTTGAATAGTCCTTGAAAAAATATTCTTTAAAAAATCCACGTTTGAATAGTCCTTGAAAAAATATTCTTTAAAAAAATCCACGTTTTAATAGTCCTTGAAAAAATATTCTTTAAAAAATCCACGTTTGAACCTGACATAGTCCTTGAAAAAATATTCTTTAAAAAATCCACGTTTGAACCTGACATAGTCCTTGAAAAAATATTCTTTAAAAAAATCCACGTTTTAATAGTCCTTGAAAAAATATTCTTTAAAAAATCCACGTTTGAACCTGACATAGTCCTTGAAAAAATATTCTTTAAAAAATCCACGTTTGAACCTGACATAGTCCTTGAAAAAATATTCTTTAAAAAATCCACGTTTGAATAGTCGTTGAAAAAATATTCTTTAAAAAATCCACGTTTGAATAGTCGTTGAAAAAATGTTCTTTAAAAAATCCACGTTTGAATAGTCCTTGAAAGAATATTCTTTAAAAAATCCACGTTTGAATAGTCCTTGAAAGAATATTCTTTAAAAAAATCCACGTTTGAATAGTCGTTGAAAAAATATTCTTTAAAAAATCCACGTTTGAATAGTCGTTAAAAAAATATTCTTTAGAAAATCCACGTTTGAATAGTCCTTGAAAGAATATTCTTTAAAAAATCCACGTTTGAATAGTCCTTGAAAAAATATTTTTTAAAAATCCACGTTTATTAAGGGTCTCTAAAAATATTTTTTAAAAATCTACGTTTATTTAAGGTCTCTAAAAAATATTTTTTAAAAATCCACGTTTATTAAGGGTCTCTAAAAAATATATTTTAAAAATCTACGTTTATTTAAGGTCTCTAAAAAATATTTTTTAAAAATCCACGTTTATTAAGGGTCTCTAAAAAATATTTTTTAAAAATCTACGTTTATTTAAGGTCTCTAAAAATATTTTTTAAAAATCCACGTTTATTTAAGGTCTCTAAAAATATATTTTTTAAAAATCCACGTTTATTAAGGGTCTCTAAAAAATATTTTTTAAAAATCCACGTTTATTTAAGGTTTCTAAAAAAATATTTTTAAAAAATCCACGTTTATTGGAAGGTCCCTGATTTTTTTTTAAAAAAATCCACGTTTATTGGATGGTCCCTGATTTTTTTTTAACTCCACGGTTATTAAAGGTCCTGGAAAAAATATTTTTTTAAAATCCACGTTTATTAATGGTCCTTGCAAAAATATTTTTAAAAAATCCCCGTTTATTGTTAGTCCTTGAAAAAATATTCTTTAAAAAATCCAAGTTTCTTGGATAATTCTTGCGAGGTCCTTGGAAAAAAAATCCTATCCTGCACCCCTAAAATTTGTGATAATTCTCAAATTAATTGATTCGCCTACAAATGCACATTTTGGGATCAGGTCATTGGAGTGGTGGTGGCTGTGTGAGAGTGATTCGGTCTGCACGACCAGCTGATATTTTCGGGAATTATTGATGGCCAGAGGGGGATGATTTGTTTGATGGCAATAATGAATTGTTGGTCGGTGTCCCGGTGATGGTGCGAACAAAATTAGAATTTTTGTTTCTGTTTTGAGGCAGAAATATACATAAATTTATGATGGGGCCTCTGACAAAGAGGATTGTGTTAAAATCGCATTAATTAGCCATGTATCAAAGCGATTTCCGTTCTGCACTGCAGCGATGCAATTGAATATTTCATAAATCGGGACATTAGTTTTTGTTGGTGTTGTTTCTTTTGTTTTTTGGGATCATTGCATGACAAATTTCCACTGCAGGGAAATGCAGGCTTTCAATGAAAATTTCCCCTAGATATGAGTGAAGATTTGAAATATGGGAGTTTGCAACATCTGTTTGGTAACGAATCGATTTAATGGATGTGATTTTAGGAAGTTTTATTTTTTCATAATGTCACGTGCTCCCAAAACTTTGGGTATTGTATGGTGTTTGGCCATTGACTTTGATATCCTTTTTGGGTGATGGATTCTCAACTTTTTTGTGGAATTATTAGTTCTGCATGATTATTGGATGTTTTTCGTACTTAGCAGAATTTCCAATTTTGTGATGTAGCAATGAGATTTGAACAAGGATTTAAAGAGGGAGGCAAAATAAATTAAATTATTCCCCTATTAAAATGTAATTCAGTATCTTCCCCCAAACACTTATTTAAATAAGCCACTCCGAAAATAACAACAACTAAAAATATATCCTTTCTAATTTGTTGCATGGAAAAAATCCACTTATTTTTAAATGCAATATAAATTCAAATCCATCAATTACATATTTGGTTTTTAATTGAAATTTATTTTACTTTCTTCTTTATTCAATTAACATTTGAAAATATTTTCCTTTTGTCTTATTTTTTATTACTCCCTTTGGTCTATTGTCATCTTACTGGTTATAATAACAACAAGAGAATGTTTAATATTACAACATATTCTAATTCAATTTTCTCATTTTAATTAAAATAAACACAAATGCTAAGTAACAAGGAAATGAAATACATACCCAATACCACAAGAAAAGAAAAGCACATCAAGGAAGAAAAAAAAATAATATAAAGAATAAATTGAATAATAACTAATGCAAATAAAAAATGAGTAATGGATTTGGCAAAGAAGGAAAGGTCTTCGAAAAAATATTCTTTAAAAAATCCACGCCATGGATGGTCGTTGAAAAAATATTCTTTAAAAAATCCACGCCATGGATGGTCGTTGAAAAAATATTCTTTAAAAAAATCCACGCCATGGATGGTCGTTGAAAAAATATTCTTTAAAAAATCCACGCCATGGATGGTCGTTGAAAAAATATTCTTTAAAAATCCACGCCATGGATGGTCGTTGAAAAAATATTCTTTAAAAAATCCACGCCTTGTATGGATGCTTGAAAAAATATTCTTTAAAAAATCCACGCCTTGTATGGATGCTTGAAAAAATATTCTTTAAAAAATCCACGCCTTGTATGGATGCTTGAAAAAATATTCTTTAAAAAATCCACGCCTTGTATGGATGCTTGAAAAAATATTCTTTAAAAAATCCACGCCTTGTATGGATGCTTGAAAAAATATTCTTTAAAAAATCCACGCCTTGTATGGATGCTTGAAAAAATATTCTTTAAAAAATCCACGCCTTGTATGGATGCTTGAAAAATATTCTTTAAAAAATCCACGCCTTGTATGGATGCTTGAAAAAATATTCTTTAAAAAATCCACGCCTTGTATGGATGCTTGAAAAAATATTCTTTAAAAAATCCACGCCTTGTATGGATGCTTGAAAAAATATTCTTTAAAAAATCCACGCCTTGTATGGATGCTTGAAAAAATATTCTTTAAAAAATCCACGCCTTGTATGGATGCTTGAAAAAATATTCTTTAAAAAATCCACGCCTTGTATGGATGCTTGAAAAAATATTCTTTAAAAAATCCACGCCTTGTATGGATGCTTGAAAAAATATTCTTTAAAAAATCCACGCCTTGTATGGATGCTTGAAAAAATATTCTTTAAAAAATCCACGCCTTGTATGGATGCTTGAAAAAATATTCTTTAAAAAATCCACGCCTTGTATGGATGCTTGAAAAAATATTCTTTAAAAAATCCACGCCTTGTATGGATGCTTGAAAAAATATTCTTTAAAAAATCCACGCCTTGTATGGATGCTTGAAAAAATATTCTTTAAAAAATCCACGCCTTGTATGGATGCTTGAAAAATATTCTTTAAAAATCCACGCCTTGTATGGATGCTTGAAAAAATATTCTTTAAAAAATCCACGCCTTGTATGGATGCTTGAAAAAATATTCTTTAAAAAATCCACGCCTTGTATGGATGCTTGAAAAAATATTCTTTAAAAAATCCACGCCTTGTATGGATGCTTGAAAAAATATTCTTTAAAAAATCCACGCCTTGTATGGATGCTTGAAAAAATATTCTTTAAAAAATCCACGCCTTGTATGGATGCTTGAAAAAATATTCTTTAAAAAATCCACGCCTTGTATGGATGCTTGAAAAAATATTCTTTAAAAAATCCACGCCTTGTATGGATGCTTGAAAAAATATTCTTTAAAAAATCCACGCCTTGTATGGATGCTTGAAAAAATATTCTTTAAAAAATCCACGCCTTGTATGGATGCTTGAAAAAATATTCTTTAAAAAATCCACGCCTTGTATGGATGCTTGAAAAAATATTCTTTAAAAAATCCACGCCTTGTATGGATGCTTGAAAAAATATTCTTTAAAAAATCCACGCCTTGTATGGATGCTTGAAAAAATATTCTTTAAAAATCCACGCCTTGTATGGATGCTTGAAAAAATATTCTTTAAAAAATCCACGCCTTGTATGGATGCTTGAAAAAATATTCTTTAAAAAATCCACGCCTTGTATGGATGCTTGAAAAAATATTCTTTAAAAAATCCACGCCTTGTATGGATGCTTGAAAAAATATTCTTTAAAAAATCCACGCCTTGTATGGATGCTTGAAAAATATTCTTTAAAAAATCCACGCCTTGTATGGATGCTTGAAAAAATATTCTTTAAAAAATCCACGCCTTGTATGGATGCTTGAAAAAATATTCTTTAAAAAATCCACGCCTTGTATGGATGCTTGAAAAAATATTCTTTAAAAAATCCACGCCTTGTATGGATGCTTGAAAAAATATTCTTTAAAAAATCCACGCCTTGTATGGATGCTTGAAAAAATATTCTTTAAAAAATCCACGCCTTGTATGGATGCTTGAAAAAATATTCTTTAAAAAATCCACGCCTTGTATGGATGCTTGAAAAAATATTCTTTAAAAAATCCACGCCTTGTATGGATGCTTGAAAAAATATTCTTTAAAAAATCCACGCCTTGTATGGATGCTTGAAAAAATATTCTTTAAAAAATCCACGCCTTGTATGAATGCTTGAAAAAATATTCTTTAAAAAATCCACGCCTTGTATGGATGCTTGAAAAAATATTCTTTAAAAATCCACGCCTTGTATGGATGCTTGAAAAAATATTCTTTAAAAAATCCACGCCTTGTATGGATGCTTGAAAAAATATTCTTTAAAAAATCCACGCCTTGTATGGATGCTTATTCATCATAGAAATATTTAATGATAATCTCAATTCCCATACCAGAGATATTGAATTTTTTTAATGAAAATAAATATACAAATAGCTAATAGGCAACAAAAATATCGCACAAAGGATATTTCACACCATACTCGCAGAGATATTAATATAAATGGTTATCAAATTACGTAAACATTAATATTGTAGTCCTCTTCCCGCAACAATTCTACCCCCACCACTAAATGTCGAACCCATCGTGTCAATGGTAATAGTTTTGTCGTCCTTGTTAATAATCATATTGCCAATATCCTTTTAACTCATCGCCATTGTTGTTTTTGTTTCTCTCACAAAGTGCTTAA
This sequence comes from Musca domestica, assembly GCF_030504385.1. Lineage (NCBI taxonomy): Eukaryota > Metazoa > Arthropoda > Insecta > Diptera > Muscidae > Musca > Musca domestica. Next base: position 679,660 of record NW_026712156.1, on the reverse strand, counting down.
TGTGAAATCATTTACATACACATTGACGATGATCACATCACATTTATAAACTCTTCAACACTGGCAACAGCGAAACAGCAACAATTCACCGAAAACAATTCACAAAAAACAAACAAAACTCAACAACAAGAATAATTTATTAAGTGTTTTTTTTTTTGTTTTTTTTTTCGTTTGTTTGAAAACAAAAGCGCCATTGAAACATTGCGACCGAATAACATTGAACAGAGCTTGAATTGCGAAAAACATAAACAAAAATTATTATTAATAATCAGCTTAATATACATAACATTCAATATTATTACAATATGTGTGTGACAGCGTTTATGGGATATTCCACAAATTTCGAGATAGCTTAAGAAAATGTAAAATTATGACAAATAGAAGGCCAAGGCGTCTTATCTTAAAATACATGATAAAGTTACAGACCTTAGGAAACCATGACACCACTAAAATGTATCCAATTCGAAAAGGGAGTCAGGGTAAATACCGTATATCAACTTCTTCTAAATTACAGCCGTATTGGTCCAAATATCCTCTACATGAGTATATATAATTTTTATGGAATATTTTTTCTGTTTATACCCTAGACCACGTTGTGGTAAGGGAATTACTTCTTTGTGCTTTTGTTTGTAACATGGAGAAGAAAGCGAGATAGACCCATAGTAACTTTTGAGGATCTTCATAGAATCACCTTCTGATTCGATTTAGGCAGGTTACCAGATTGAGATGAAATTGGTAAGAATCGGTTCAAATTTACATATAGCTCCCATATATATCTTCCACCGATTTCAAACTTGAAAATTTTCAAAAAAAAAAAAAATCGAAAACTACCACTTACATGAAAACCGTTATATGGGGGCTATACGAAGACGTGGACCTGCATACGAATTTGTTGCCACAAGTTGTAGTACCCATTAAGATCTTCTAGTACGAAATTTGAAACAATTCCGGTGAATAATTTTGCTGAAGTCATATCATCAAAATACCGAATATGGGGAGGTACCGTTATATGGGGGCTATATCTCAATTCGTTCGAAAGATAGCGTGATTACAACATACAGACGGACATCGCTAGATCGTCTTTACGCTGATCCAGAATATATCTACTTTGTGTGGACTATTATGAATATTTCGAGGAGTTACAAACGGAATGACAAAGTTAATATAACTTCCACAGAATGGTGGAGGGTATAAAAAGGACATACAATTTGGTGAAAATCGGTTCAGATACAGCTATAGCTCCAATTTGGTGTTTAAATCCCGATTTCGGATTAATTGTGCACCAAATGTCCAATGTATGTCCAAATGAAAATTTTGGAATATCCAACCGAATTCAGTCCAGAAGCCAGTACATCAAATTTGGTGAAAAAAACCTCATATCTTATAGAGCTCGGGAATACATTTGCCAAATTTTATCGATATCGGCTTAGATTTGGATATAGCTCCCATAATCCATAACTCCCTTAATCCAATATCAGGTTTATTGTTCATATAATGGCTAATATCAGCCATTGATTCAGAATTGGATATACCTCCCATATATATTAGTTCCTTCCGAAACCAAATTATAACTGCTCTAAAGCCAAATGTTGATAAGCGGTATGATCTACTTCAAATAAATTCTTACCGGAGCTCCACTAAATATGCATAGCCGGAACCGCCCGACTTATGACTTTTCCTTACTGTTCTTATTTTAATTATCTCTTTCCATTATTTCATTTTACATTGATAAACATAGTGGTGGAGGGTATAGAAAGTTCGAACCGGTCGAAAATAAAACCTTTTATACTTGTTAAGAAAATAGTTAAGCACAGCTTAGGCCAGTTTTACACAAATAAATAATAGATTCGTAGTTTTTTTTTAATTGTGTTCTCGGTCTCAAATGTGGATTCCTCATAGGATATTTCAAATTTTTGGATTTTTTAAAATAATTACTGGCATCACTTCCTAGGCAAATTCAAATTTAAAATTTTATAGATTTTTTTTTTTTTTTGGTTTTAAGCGTTTCAAGAAATTGTTCCTTCTCTAAGCCATTATTGGCAGATTTTAGCCGCGATTTTTTAAAATTTCTGAGGCGATAAATCTTGAGTCATGAAAAAAACGTATTTCTAAGCTTCTGCATTGACATCATTTTTAATGAAGTTGGTTTCTTTTGTATACTTCGATTTCGTAAATGTTTGTTCGTTTCTCTAATCGTGGATTTTTGAAAGATTTAAAAAAAAAGAAATCCAATACTCATAACTTTAATTGGTTAACAATATATTAACGAAACAATATTTTAAAAACCACTTGATTTCGCCCCTGATAAGTCATGAAATAAACTACAAATGTTTTTCAAAAAAAAAAAAAAAAAAAAAAAAAAAAAAAAAAAACACACAAGTAATGTAGCAGAAAGTTCGGCATCCACCATTTGGAACAAATTTGGAAATTTCAAATAAAAAAAAAAAAAAACAAATAAATATATAAATAATAGTAATAAATAGAATGAAATCCGTTAAAAATTTTTGTTAAAATCTTAAAAATAACGAATATTGGGATTTACCGTTGTATTTGGGTCTATACGAAATCGTGAACCTGCATAGGCAATTTTTGTCATAGGACATTACAATATTCTAAACGAAACTTGAAAAAAATCCGGTGAAAAATGTCGCTAAAATATTGAGAGGTAGCGTTATATGGCGGCTATACGAAGACGTGGATCAGCAAGGACAATTTTCTGTCAAAGGTTATACCACCCATTTAGAACTTTAAATACGAATTTTAAAATCATTCCGGCGAACAATGTCGCTATAATCAAATAATCAAAATACCGAATAAAGGGAGTTACAGTTGTAAGGGGCTATACCTAAAGGTGAATCTATATAGCTCAGTTTCGATACCAAAAGTCCTGCAGACCAAACACACATTTGATTAACATTTTATCAACGTACTTTGATTTGTTCGGACGCTAGAGTGATTTCCACAGACGGGACGAGGTGGACAGAAAATCGATATAGAATTTTATGCTGATCAAGAATATACACTGGTGGCCAAAACTAAAGCAACTTAAATCGCAAAGACAATTAACGTCCTGTAACTTTTACAAAAATAAACAAATCGTAATTATTTTTCCAGCTTTAAATGAGGGGTTTAACTCACTTTTAAGAAACTAAAAATAAAAATATAAAAATAATTTTGAACGAAAACTAATATGTGGAAAACTAAAATGACCCAATTTTTGCTTGGCCAAAACTAAAGCAACTTTTGATTTTTTATTTTAAAATAAATGAATTTTGGCTAGTAGTCGATAGCATAACCATTATTTTGGATAGCAGCTGCACACCTACGAGGCATTAAATCTATAACACGCTCAATTTGATCCTTGGGTGTGCTTTCCCAGGCACCCCAAATTCTTTAGAAAATGTTGTGCTTATTTATTTCCGAATCTCGCTTGATCTTCCTATCACCGATACTCCAAAGGTTTTCTAAGGAGTTTAGGTCAGGTGATTATGCCGACCATAATAAAACATCAATTTTTGACTCCCGCAACCAATATTTGACAAGTTTTGATACAAGTTTGGGATCATTGTCATGCTGAAACACCCAAATCAGACGAATATTTTACTCAGCGTAAGGGAACAACGTGATGTCCCAAACATCTTTGTAAACAAACCTATCCACAACTTCCTTTATTTTATGGATAGGTCCAAGTCCATAGAAAGAAAAACAGCGCCACGCCATTTTTGACCCCCCCTCATGCTTCACTGTACCTTTGCAACACTGCGGCTTGAGTCCTTCATTTTTTGATCTTCTCACCGTAAAATTGTTCACGTCTGAGCCTTTAATATTAAACGTAGACTCATCCCAGAAATAATGTTTTTTTTTTCCATTGAGCTTGATTCCACTTACTATTATCGTTTCCGAAAGCCTTTTTGATTTTTCAGATATAAATGGTTTTTTGATGTCTTACGGGCATGCAGACCAGCTGCCACTACTGGTCTACGCACTGATCTCGAGCTTATATCCAATGATTGCTCTCTCACCAATCCAGTTGAACTCTTTAATAGTTGTTTTTTATTTCTCTCACAATTTGTGGATCAGTACGGGCTGACGTTTTTCACGGCCTTCATCCGTTATAGACTGCTACTACTGATCCAGTTTCAAAAAACCGACTTAGTATACAGAAATAATTAGGAAATCACATAAATATTTATGAAATATTTCTCGGAAATCATTTTCTGTGATATGTTGTTTTGATAGTCACTGATAATTTGCTGTTTTATTCAGGAACTGTATTTGCTTCTAGCCATTTTTAAAATTTTTTTGGGTAGTACTTAAAAACGAAATGAAAAACACATACTGTTGTAAAAAACTTCTCAAAAAGTATTTATGACAAGCGAAATTATCGAAGGAAGTAAAAAGCGATAAATATCACAGTAAAAACAACTGAAATTGCAGCGGTTATATGAATGTACAACAGAGTTGCCTTTGTTTTGTCCAAGCCAAAATTGGGATAATTGACTTTACCAAACATTATTTTTTATATAAAAATTAATTTTGGTCTTATGTTTTAGGTTTTTAAAAAGTGAATAAAGTACCTAATTTAAAAATAGAAAAACTTTCTTATTTTCTTAATTTTTGAAAAAGTTACAGAGCATTCATTCTCCTTGTAATTTCAGTTGCTTTAGTTTTGGCCACCAGTGTATATACTTTGTGAAATCTAAAATTTATTTCCGAGGTATTACAAACGGAATGACAAACTTAATATACCCTCCATACTATGGTGGAGGATGTTATTAAAAGAATCACAAATATTAAATATTATATCAGTTCTTAAAAATATTTATAAAATGATACTTATTTTTACTTTTGGTAGTTCACAAAAAAAAATATTTTTATAAATACCCAGATTTTCAACTTTTAAATGTTTTTTAAAATATTCTTAAAATAATTAAAATATCTAGAATATTTCATCAGAAAGTTTTCTTAAAACCCAATAATTTCATTATCTGAAAAATACACTATTTCATAAAATCTCAGTCCTTGTTATTATATTTTTTAAACGTTCATAAATAATTGCGAAGCATTATGGTCACATAAGAATTTACATTTTCAATTTTCCTTTATAATTGTGGTAGTACACATCAATAAAACTCACCTGCATTTTCTGCTCCTTAGGGTCAAAACGGTGGTTAAGAAACACTGGCCATTAGCCAATGCTTTATACACGAACGTAAACTTAATATCTGCTTTTATTTAATGTTACTTTTTTGAACACACACTACGTTTGCTTATTTTTATTTATCAACCAAATGCACACGCACTTCACTCTCAGAAATTCAACTTCCTTTGATTGGTGGTTTTACCTCCCCCCTACATCTTTTCTCGCCCACCAACACTCACTCAACAAACCACCAACATTTGACAAGACAAATCTTTTAACAAACATGACAATATCCATTCATTTGTTATTTGCAACGCAATATTAACAACACTAACTTCATTTTAAAATAATCACACATTTTCTTGATAGAATTCTACACCTAAAAATATAATATAGCCATTATTAAACACTTTTTAAAAATGTTTATTGCAAATTGTATGGAAGTCATCCAAAAACCACGCAAACGATTTAAAAGTCTAACAAAAACTAACTTTTAATTCGACAAGGTCATTATTCAAGCAAAATTATAACGGTTTATTCTATTTTTGCTAAGAGCAAGGAATTTTTTTTGTGGGAGCCATCAGTGGGGAGCAGAGAAAGTCTACTGCCTTTGCATATTGTAATGATCAGAGAGACTTAGCCAATCGGGAGAGAGAGAGAGTGACTTTATAACGAGGGAGAACCTAAACAGGTGTTGTTATTGTTTATCAATTAACTAAGTGATTGGGTAAATAAAAAAATGGGTGGTAGTGGGAAAATAAATAATGAGTAAGTGGGAGAATTAAATTGGGATAGAGCGGGAGAATAAGGTAATCAATGTGAGGTGATTAAGGGAGAAAATCCAGTTTTATGTTGTTTTTGTTTTTCAAGTGTTAAAAAAAGTCGAGGAGAATAAGGCGTTTTACTCTGAGTAGTACAGTAAAGGGAATTTAAAGGAGAATATTATAAATCTAGTTGTCTTTGCCTGTCTAATAATGTTGGAGACTTTATTTTGCAGTGGAGAATCAAATAAATTAAAATGCAAAATGTTAGGTATATTTTTTTATCCATAAAGTAAAGAAAATGGGCGAATGAAATTGATGGAATATGGGTGAGAATATTATGATGAGTTTTGTGAGAATGAAAGTTCCATTTGCAATTACGAAGATGGAAAAGAATTGACACCTCAATGCATTTGCTTAATATAGGCGTTATGACATTATTTTGAAGGATAGAAATTATTTCATATTTCATGCGGGCTATTATTTTTAACCAAAAATTTGAATTTGTGTATGAGAATATGGAAGTACCAGAATAGGTAGGTTGGTAGAAATAAAGAGATTTTCAATGTTGGAAGAGAGTAGGCAATAATTCTACATTTTAGGAGAAATATTGTTATTTACAATTTGGGCGATTTGTGGGGGAGGAGAAGGTACCTATAATATCCATATTTATGTCTTTATGCATTTGTTTGTAACATAGAGAAGGATACAAGATAGACCCATAGTTCATTTTAATGATGTGCATACAGGGTCAGATGAAAAAACTGCAACCAATTTCACACTGCTGTCATTTCTAAGCCACTCGTCCGATAGCTGTTAAAATTATTCCGGGGACAGCTCTTTATATTGTTTATAAGTGTACAAACGCACTTTAGTGAGAATTTTCCAGAAAAAAAGTTATTCGTGATTTATTTATATTTGGCTGGAACCCCACAAGTGGCTATCGTTAGAGCAGTCCAGCATTTAAATGTGAATAAATCTTTTGTGTCTCGTACCACCTCTCGTTACCGTGATGCTGGTAGCGTAGCCCGACGCCAAGGAAGTGGAAGAGGATGGAAAAACAGCAACATCAGCAGAAATGGTTCGAAAAGTAAAGAAGCGTCTTGATCGAAACCCGCGTCACAATGGCCGAAAAATGGCTCGTGAGCTGAACATATCGCAATATTCCATTCGGCAAATATTGGAAAATGAGCTCGGGGCAAAGGCATTGAAATTCCAAAAAGTGCAAGAACTTACACCGCAACAGAAAGAAAATAGACTCAAAAGAGCTAAAGAGTTGCTTCGCTTGGCCGAAAGTGGTGAACTGCCGAATTTGGTTTTCTCCATTCTGCGATGAGAAAACATTCGTTGTCCAGCAGTTTGTAAACAAACAATATGATCGTGTTTACTTGCCAAAGAGGTCAACTGAAAATGTGATACTTCGGTTGGTCACCAGAACAGAACTCAAGCGCCGGCCATGATGATGGTGTGGACCGCCATAATCGACCGTGGCATCAGAATAAATGCCGAATATTATCGCGAAAATATTCTGAAGGGTGTATTAAAGCCATGGGCACGCAAACATTTTGGCCGCAGACCTTGAACATTTCAACAGGACACAGCACCATCGATCGCACTCAGCACGCGCCACCCAAGAATGGTTACAAAATGAGGTTCTTCGCTTCATTTCCAGCGCTCAATGGCCACCAAAGTCTCCGGATACCAATACGTTGGACTATTGTGTCTGGAGTATTTTGGAAAGCAAGGTTGGCCCGAAAAATTACCAAAATATCGATCATCTCAAGCAAGTGCTTGGCCGGGAATGGGCCAAAATACCGCAGAGCAACAATCGGGCAGCGTCTGACGGTTTCATTGGCCGTTTAAAGGCCACAATTCGTGCAAAGAATCATCAATTCGAACAAATCTAAACTTATTTTAAAATTTGATGCTATTTCCGACATTTTTTGCTTTCATTCAATAAAATTTAAAAAAAAGTGTAAAAATTATGGTTTTTGACCTTGTTGCAGTTTTTTTATCTCACCCTTTATACAGCAAACCAGACTGATTGATTGTCAGATGGAAATCCGAATGGACGACTAGAAATGTCTGAAAAGAATTTTCACCAAGAGATGTGGATCTAATCAATTCTACATACGCTAAGTATCCAAATGGATGAGGGCTAAAAGTAGTGAAATTTTGAAAGGTTTTAGCTCTATTGCAAGCTTTCTTTTATTAAATCCTGCAATATCTTGTGTGGCCTACAACTTATAAAAAGTCGAGAAGACATTTGATCCAGCATAACTTTGTTACATGTATAGGATCGTTTAGAATTTCTAAAATTTTACTTGAAAAGGTTGATGTGAGCTCTCCACCTAATTCTAGCTTTGTGGGAATTTGTGCCACTTCTAATGTCTATTTTATAAAAACCCTCATTGATCCTGCTTGCCACATTTTGTTTTTCTCAATTTTGGTGTTTCTTTTTCTTTTTTTTTTGTTTCCTACAAAAATACATATGCAAATTGAAGAGGGCATTTGCAAAATTACATTCTCTGAGATCACCCAAGAAATGGAGCATGTAAATAGGTTAAATCTCCCAATTCATAAATGCATTGAGAACATTAATAATTGCTCCCCAAATAGTTCTCCCACTCTCCCACCAACATTCTCTGTCATGAATGAGCAATAACGGTCATTAGTTGGCTTTGCTATTTACTTTGTGCAATTTTGGAGTTAGTTTTTGTCGAGCTTAAGAATGGTTTGGGTGTCCCTTGTGTAAATTTAATATATCTGCATTTTTATTGCAAAAAAGCTGCAGAATTCAATAACTATATTGTGAAACTCATTAAAATGTGTTGTAATATAATTTTGATGGAATATTGATATGTGAATTAAAATTTTTTTAATAAAGTTTGTGAAATAAAAAACCAGTGCAACTGTAATTGAATTCTGTTTTACTATATTTTTGAGAGAGAGATAAGAGAGAAATATAAATTGAAAGTAAGCAAGTTTCTTAAATAAAGAGTACAAATAATGAAGTGCAAAAAAAGAGCAGATTTAGCAAATTTAGTGAATGAGCCTTAAAATTTAAGGCTCATTTAATTTAAATCTAGTTTTTTTGTTTAATTTTTTATAGTATATAGTATAAATGAAGAGTATTAAAAATGAAAAAAATAGCATTTGTTTTGCCTTGCTTTTAATTATGTGAAAGGTGTAACTCCTTTTGGAGCATTATTTAATTATCGTTCAAGTTTGCAAAAATAATACAATTTTTTGATATTTCCCGAAAAGAATATAAAAATGGTTGTTTTTAAAAACAGTGTAGCAAGTAATGGAAAATGTGAGAAAATCTTGTGTGACATGAAGGGTGTTTTTGTGAGCGGTGCTTTTATTTTTTTGTGAGATAACGTTCCATAAGAATTTTGAATGAAGCTATTTTGTATCCAGATCCTCTTTATTAAGGTAAGTTTTTTATATAACTTCAAAATGATTCCTTTTTCGCTCAATTATAAAGTATAATACGAACCACTTGCATTTATTAAATGCTATTTAGAGGGTGTAGAGGGTCGGTTATAGTTTTTGTAATAGTGAGAAGCTTCTAGTCAAATGACAATCAGGAGTCCAACGTGATTTTTTACGAGGATTTTTTAAAGAATTCAAGCGCAAGTTACCAATAAATTTCGATTTTTTAAAAAATGTATTTTATAGACCAATAAACTTGAGCTTCGAAAGAATAATTAAAAATAATTGTAATGTTTTTTAACAAAAAAAATTTTTTTCAAGACAAAAAAAATGTTATTTTAGGGCATAAAAGTGTGAATTTTTCATAATAAAAAAATTGAAAATAAAAACAGGTGAATTTTTTTTTTTTTTTTGAAAATTAAAAGAAAACTGGATACTTTAATTTTTTTAATTATTTCGAAAACTTTAATAAACTTGGATTTAAAAAAATTAAGACTGAAATAAACGTAGTTTTGAAAAGGATATATTATTATATTATATTATTATTATTATTATTATTATTATTATTATTATTATTATTATTATTATTATTATTATTATTATTATTATTATTATTATTATTATTATTATTATTATGATTATTATTATTATTATTATTATTATTATTATTATTATTATTATTATTATTATTATTATTATTATTATTATTATTATTATTATTATTATTATTATTATTATTATTATTATTATTATTATTTTTATTATTATTATGATTATTATTATTATTATTATTATTATTATTATTATTATTATTATTATTATTATTATTATTATTATTATTATTATTATTATTATTATTATTATTATTATTATTATTATTATTATTATTATTATTATTAGTATTACTATTATTATTATTATTATTATTATTATTATTATTATTATTATTATTATGGATTTTTAGTATGGAGGGTATATTAAGTTTATCATTCCGTTTGTAACACCTCGAAATATACATTTTAGACCCCACAAAATATATATATTCTTGATCAGCATAAAATTCTATGTCGATTTAGCGAAGTCCGTCCGTCTTTCTGTCTGTCCGTCTATGGAAATCACTCTAGTTTCCGAACGAATTGAAGTAGATAGATACAAATTTATTCAAATGTATATTATATCTGCAGGACTTTTTGTATTGAAAATGGGACACGTTGTAGGTCCACGGTTTAGTATAGCCCCCATATAACGGTACCTCCCGATATTCCGCATTTTGATGATTTTAGCGACAGTATTAACCGGAATTATTTCAAATTTGGTATTTGAAGTTCGTAATGGATACTACAGCCTATAACATAAAATTGTCTGTGCAGGTCCACGTCTTTGTATAGCCCCCATATAAGGGAACCTCCCGATATTCGGTATTTTGATTATTTTAGCTACATTATTCACCGGAATTGTTTCAAATTTGGTACTTGAAGTTCGTAATGGATACTACTGAGTATGACAGAAAATTGTCTGTACAGGTCCACGTCTTCGTATGGCCCCCATATAACGGTACCTCCCAATATTCGGTAATCATCATATTCGGTAAAATCATCAAAAATTTTAGGTACAATACACACCGAAATTGTTTGAGATGTCGTATTTAAAGTTCGTAATGGATGCTACAGCCTATCACAGAGAGCTGTCGATGCAGGTCCAGGTTTTGGTATAGCTCCGATATAACCGGACCTCCCTATATACGGTATTTTGATGATTTTAGCTACACTTATCACCGTTTATATCACGTTTCGAATTTGTATATGGTATTGACTTATGACAAACAATGCTTATGTAGGTCCACGTCGTATAGACTACCATATAACGGCTATATGTGGTATTTTCAAAATTTTAACAGAACTTTTAACGGATTATATTTTTGGAATATTTCCAAATTCGTTCCAAATGGTGGAGGGTATTCAAAGTTCGACCCGGCCGAACTTACTGCTTTTTAACTTGTTTATTTTTAAATAATTAAATTTTGGCTAGTAGTGTATAGCATAACCATTGTTTTTGATAGCAGCTGCATTTAATCCATAACACACTCAATTTGATAATGGGATATGCTTTCCCAGGCACCCTGAATTCTTTGGAAAATGTTGTGTTCATTTGTTTCCGAATCTGCCTTGATCTTCTTGTCTATGGTACTTCAAAGATTTTCGATGGGGTTTACGTCAGGTTATTGTGCCGGCCATGACAAAACGCAGATTTTTGACTCCCGCAACCAACCTTTGACAAGTTTTGATGCATGTTTCGGATCATTGTCATGCAGAAACACCCAAAGATGCCCAATATTTTCCTCGGCGAAAGGGAACAACGTGATGTCTAACACATCTTTGTAAACAAACCGATCCATAACTTCCTTTATTTCATGGATAGGTCCAAGTCCATAGAAAGAAAAACAGAACCAAAATTGATTTTTATATAAAAAACAAGTAAGCAAAGGCTACAGTCGAGCGGGGCCGACCGTTGAATACCCTACAACACAATAATAAACCATATAGTTTATATAGGCGAAATACTCGACAGAATTCCACAAGATATTGCGACAAATAATAAAAGAAAACCATCAGGTTTCGTTCTCTAATTTTCGAATAATAGCAACTTAATCTAATTTGCTCATTTCCAATTTATTGGTAGATGTTGCACGTAAATGGTCTTCCTAGATCTGGAACCAATATTTCCCAAAGACCTATAATCTCTCAGAAGTGGCAAAAGATTAACAGACATTTGACTATATTCTTCAACGAAATCAGCGTTAACGAAATAGTCGGAAGTGTGTCTTTCCTGTATTTGTGAATTCTCCAAAAAGTCACTGGAATGGACATTTTCGTATTTTGTCTATAAAAGTTGCAAACTCCTTCACACATTGAATATTTTTGGATGGCCATCCGAAACTGTTTGGCTTTTGCAATGTGCGGTAACCCCCATTCAAATGTGCGTGAGGATCGGGCAATAATTACGACCTGCTGACAATTTTGTAGTTTTATGGTCCATTTCAACCCCTAAATATATGGCGATCATCTCCAAAAAGAGTAGGCTTCTATTCCGACCCTCATCTTATCCCCATGCAAAATTTCGTAAGGATCGGGCCATAAATGAGATCTGTATATGATATCCTCATATCCTAACTACTTAGTTTTGTTAGCTGTAGAAATATTATCAAATGTTTAATTCAAAATGAAAATATGCCAAAAATATGACAAAATTGAAAAAAATATGAGAAAATATTACAAAATCAATATTTTCATCTTTAGAGAGATATTTTTATGCAATTTTTAGACGTTTTTCCTTCCCTGCCAAGAGGCCATTTTGAATTAATGAGAACTGTCGAAATCAGTTCAGCCGTTCTCGACATATAAGAGATCTTTCAAGCATATCTTCTTTGATAGACATATATATCGCACATATTTTGCTATATATCCGATTTTATGGATGTTAACATCAATGTAAAGGTCAGAAGTAACCTTGTCATGGCCTTGTGATTTCGCCGGGATTTAAAATATTCGCGGTTTAATTAAAATTTTGAATTTTTTCAACAAAAAAGATATGGTCTATTTTACCCGCTAAATATTATCCGATGACCACCCAAATTGGTAGGCTTCTTCCCCGCCCTAAACTCTAGCTACATGCGAAATTCCGCGTCGATTGGTCCATAATTGCGACCTGTATAGCTACTGCAAAATCCGAAATTTTTTCAGTATTTGGTCCATTTCAACCCCTAAACATTTGGCGATTATCTCCAAAAGCAATAGGGTTCTATTCTGGTCCAAGCCCCACCTACATTCTAAATTTCGTGAAGATCGGGCCATAATTGCGACCTGTAGAGTGATTACAAATTAACATGGACAGACGGACGGACGGACATACATAGCTAGATCGACTCAGCTCGGCGAGCTAGGAAGATCCATATATACTTTCCTATGTGGGAAACCAATATTTCGAGGTGTTATATAATTTTTGGCCCAATCATATATGTTGTTTTAGAACTTATAATTGGGGATTTTTTGGAATAATAAAAAACATTGAAAATAAACAATGATGGAATTTTGAAAAAAAAAAAAAAATGAAAAATAAATAAACGTTTAAGGCTGTTTATATTGGGCTATAAGGTCGTTAATGATCAATGAAAAAAATAACTAATTACTTATTTTATTTTTTTTACCCGACGTTTCGTTGAGACTTTGCAACGTGTCAACGAAACGTCGGGTAAAAAAATGAAATAAGTAATTATTTATTTTTTTCATTGATCGTTAACGACCTTATAGCCCAATATGAACAGCAAAAGACATCTAAAGGTCGTAAAATTCCACAAAATAAACGTTGATTAAAAAAAAAATAAATTAAAAAAAAAATTGAAAACTAAAACAAATTTTTATTTTTTTTTTAATTATTATTGAGAAGCCAAACCAAATGTGCATTTAAAAAAGTATTGGTTTTTGACAACAAAACTGACGGGGATTAAAAAAATATTTATTTAATTTAAAATATTTTTATATACGTATATTAAAAAGTAAAAAAGCTGCAAGTTCGGAACGAATTTGGCAATTCTCAATAACAATTATATCCGTTAAAAATTCAGTTGAAATCTTAAAAATACCGAATGTAGCTGTCATATTAGGGTCTATACGACGACATGGACCTGCATAGTTAACATTTGTAATAAGCCATTACAATATTCGCTATACGAAGACGTGGACCTGCACACACAATTTTCTGTCTTAGGCTGTACTATTCATTACGAACTTCAAATACCAAATTTGAAACAATTCCGGTGAATAGTCTCGCTAAAATCATCAAAATACCAAATATCTGGAGATACCGTTATATGGGGGCTACACCAAAACGTGAACCTACATGGTCTATTTTCAACACCAAAAGTCCTGCATACATAACATACATTTGAGTAAAATTTTATCAATCTACTTTAATTCGTTCCGAAGCTAGAGTGATTTCCACAGACGGACGGACATTGCTAAATCGACATAGAATTTTATGTTGCTCAAGAATATATATACTTTGTGGGGTCTAAAACGTGTATTTCGAGGTGTTACTAATGGAATGACAATCTTGATTGACTTCAGTTGTTCATTTGAACACCTAAACATTTTACGATCATCTCCAAAAGCAAGATTCTCCTCTGTATCTCCAAATTTCTACTCATCTATATGATTTGCTTGTCTACGATATTTGGCTATATTCGGCCAATGAAACCGTCACACTCTGCCCGAATGTTGCTTTGCGGTATTTTGGCTCATTCCCGGCGAAGCGCTTGCTTGAGGTGATCGACACATTGGTATCTTTAGTGCCAACCTTGCTTTCCAAAATACTCCAGACACAATAGTCCAACGGATTGGTATCAAGAGATTTGGTGGCCATTATGTGCTGGAAATGAAGCGAGGAACCTCAAAAATATTCTTTAAAAAATCCACACATCGGTTGATCCTTGAAAAAAAATCTTTGAAAAATTCCATGTTGGTTGTACCTGGAAATGGTTAAAAAAATATTTTTAAAAAAATCTACGCCTCAGTTGATGCTTAAAAAAATATTCTTTAAAACATCCACGCCTCAGTTGATGCTTGAAAAAATATTCTTTAAAACATCCACGCCTCAGTTGATGCTTGAAAAAATGTTCTTTAGAAAATCCACGCCGTGGTTGATGCTTGAAAAAATATTCTTTAGAAAATCCACGCCGTGGTTGATGCTTGAAAAAATATTCTTTTAAAAATCCACGCCTCGGTTGATGCTTGAAAAAATATTATTTTAAAAATCCACTCCTCGGTTAATGCTTGAAAAAATATTCTTTTAAAAATCCACGTTTATTTGGTCCTTGAAAAAATATTCTTTAAAAATCCACGTTTATTTGATCCTTGAAAAAATATTCTTTAAAAAATCCACGTTGATTGTCCTTAAAAATATTATTTCTAAAATTTTTCCCAGATAATACCTCCAATGAAATTTTTTACAAATCCGGAAATGAGACTTTTATTGTCCTTGAAATCCTTCTGGATTGTCTCACATCGAGAAAAAAAAAAACATTCAGCCCTTGTAATGTACTTGGAAATATGATTATTGTATTGTTATAGGGAAATATCGTTGTTATTATTAATGCTTTAATGTTTTTACAATATTTAATGATGTTTTATGGAAATATAATAACGATATAATAATAACACAATATACCCATACACATGTACATTTACAGGCCTAAATATGGAACAGTGTGAAAAAGAAACACACACGCTGGCACATGACGACAACACGTACACACATATACATATAAATTCATTTCCATAGAATCGATCGAACATATTGGAAAATAATTTTTCAATTTTCCTTTCATTTGATATCATTCCGACAATTATATATATTTTGTGTAAAAATGCATATAATTTAATTATATACATAATCTTGTTGCTTTTGTTATTATTGTTAATATAAATGTTGGTGTTCTTGTTGTTATGGACTTGCTGATGTGTTTTCAATTTTCATGTTTCTTGTTGTTGTTTTTGTTTGTGCTGCAGTTTATCGTATTTCATTCAGAAGGTATTTATTTTATATGGATTATGGCATTATTTATCATTACAGTTCATCTTCGTCATCATCATCATCATCGTCATTGGCACCATGAGTATGGACATCAACAACATCATCATCATGGTCAGATGTTATAATTATAATTTTTGTTTAAATTTAATGATATTTAATATGTGAACATACATCCTCCTTCTGTGTTTATTTCCGGAAAATTCAATTATTTCGATACATAAATGCTTAGCAACTGTTTTTATCAATAACAGGAATATGAATAAAACGGATAACCCAGGTATATTGGAAAATTGGTTGGTTGTTAAAAAAAAAACTTCTGAGAAAAAAATTAATTATCCTTCAAAAATATTATTTCCTTAATTTTTTTTAAAAATCCACGTTTATCGGTCCTTGGAAAAAATATTATTTCCTTAATTTTTTTTAAAAATCCACGTTTATCGGTCCTTGGAAAAAATATTATTTCCTTAATTTTTTTTTTAAAAATCCACGTTTATCGGTCCTTGGAAAAAATATTATTTCCTTAATTTTTTTTTTTTTAAATCCACGTTTATCGGTCCTTGGAAAAAATATTATTTCCTTAATTTTTTTTTTAAATCCACGTTTATCGGTCCTTGGAAAAAATATTATTTCCTTAAAAAAATATTCTTTAAAAATTCCACGTTTATCGGTCCTTGGAAAAAATATTATTTCCTAAAAAAAATATTCTTTAAAAATTCCACGTTTATCGGTCCTTGGAAAAAATATTATTTCCTTAAAAAAATATTCTTTAAAAATTCCACGTTTATCGGTCCTTGGAAAAAATATTATTTCCTAAAAAAAATATTCTTTAAAAATTCCACGTTTATCGGTCCTTGGAAAAAATATTATTTCCTTAAAAAAATATTCTTTAAAAATTCCACGTTTATCGGTCCTTGGAAAAAATATTATTTCCTAAAAAAAATATTCTTTAAAAATTCCACGTTTATCGGTCCTTGGAAAAAATATTATTTCCTTAAAAAAATATTCTTTAAAAATTCCACGTTTATCGGTCCTTGGAAAAAATATTCTTTAAAAATTCCATGTTTATCGGTCCTTGGAAAAAATATTATTTCCTTAAAAAAATATTCTTTAAAAAATCCACGTTTATCGGTCCTTGGAAAAAATATTATTTCCTAAAAAAAATATTCTTTAAAAATTCCACGTTTATCGGTCCTTGGAAAAAATATTATTTCCTTAAAAAAATATTCTTTAAAAAATCCACGTTTATTTGGTCCTTGAAAAATTATGCTTGAAAAAATTATACTTTAAAAAATCCACGTTTATTTGGTCCTTGAAAAAATATGCTTGAAAAAATTTCCTTTAAAAAATCCACGTTTATTAGGTCCTTGAAAAAATTATCCTTGAAAATTTTTTTTTTAAAAAATCCACGTTTATTTGGTCCTTGAAAAAATTATCCTTGAAAAAATTTTCTTTAAAAAATCCACGTTTATTTGGTCCTTGAAAAAATTAACTTGAAAATTTTTTTCTTTAAAAAATCCACATTTATTTGGTCCTTGAAAAATTATCCTTGAAAAAATTTCCTTTAAAAAATCCACGTTTATTAGGTCCTTGAAAAAATTATCCTTGAAAATTTTTTTTTTAAAAAATCCACGTTTATTTGGTCCTTGAAAAAATTATCCTTGAAAAAATTTTCTTTAAAAAATCCACGTTTATTTGGTCCTTGAAAAAATTATCCTTGAAAAAATTTTCTTTAAAAAATCCACGTTTATTAGGTCCTTGAAAAAATTATCCTTGAAAAAATTTTCTTTAAAAAATCCACGTTTATTTGGTCCTTGAAAAAATTATCCTTGAAAAAATCCACGTTTATTTTAGTCCTTGAAAAAATTATACTTTAAAAAATCCACATTTATTTTAGTCCTTGAAAAAATTATACTTTAAAAAATCCACGTTTATTTTAGTCCTTGAAAAAATTATACTTTAACAAATCCACGTTTATTTAGTCCTTGAAAAAATTATACTTTAAAAAATCCACGTTTATTTTAGTCCTTGAAAAAATTATACTTTAAAAAATCCCGTTTATTTTAGTCCTTGAAAAAATTATACTTTAAAAAATCCACGTTTATTTTAGTCCTTGAAAAAATTATACTTTAAAAATCCACGTTATTTTAGTCCTTGAAAAAATTATACTTTAAAAAATCCACGTTTATTTTAGTCCTTGAAAAAATTATACTTTAAAAAATCCACGTTTATTTTAGTCCTTGAAAAAATTATACTTTAAAAAATCCACGTTTATTTTAGTCCTTGAAAAAATTATACTTTAAAAAATCCACGTTTATTTTAGTCCTTGAAAAAATTATACTTTAAAAAATCCACGTTTATTTAGTCCTTGAAAAAATTATACTTTAAAAAATCCACGTTTATTTTAGTCCTTGAAAAAATTATACTTTAAAAAATCCACGTTTATTTTAGTCCTTGAAAAAATTATACTTTAAAAAATCCACGTTTATTTTAGTCCTTGAAAAAATTATACTTTAAAAAATCCACGTTTATTTTAGTCCTTGAAAAAATTATACTTTAAAAAATCCACGTTTATTTAGTCCTTGAAAAAATTATACTTTAAAAAATCCACGTTTATTTTAGTCCTTGAAAAAATTATACTTTAAAAAATCCACGTTTATTTTAGTCCTTGAAAAAATTATACTTTAAAAAATCCACGTTTATTTTAGTCCTTGAAAAAATTATACTTTAAAAAATCCACGTTTATTTTAGTCCTTGAAAAAATTATACTTTAAAAAATCCACGTTTATTTTAGTCCTTGAAAAAATTATACTTTAAAAAATCCACGTTTATTTAGTCCTTGAAAAAATTATACTTTAAAAAATCCACGTTTATTTTAGTCCTTGAAAAAATTATACTTTAAAAAATCCACGTTTATTTTAGTCCTTGAAAAAATTATACTTTAAAAAAATCCACGTTTATTTTAGTCCTTGAAAAAATTATACTTTAAAAAATCCACGTTTATTTTAGTCCTTGAAAAAATTATACTTTAAAAAATCCACGTTTATTTTAGTCCTTGAAAAAATTATACTTTAAAAAATCCACGTTTATTTTAGTCCTTGAAAAAATTATACTTTAAAAAATCCACGTTTATTTTAGTCCTTGAAAAAATTATACTTTAAAAAATCCACGTTTATTTTAGTCCTTGAAAAAATTATACTTTAAAAAATCCACGTTTATTTTAGTCCTTGAAAAAATTATACTTTAAAAAATCCACGTTTATTTTAGTCCTTGAAAAAATTATACTTTAAAAAATCCACGTTTATTTTAGTCCTTGAAAAAATTATACTTTAAAAAATCCACGTTATTTAGTCCTTGAAAAAATTATACTTTAAAAAATCCACGTTTATTTTAGTCCTTGAAAAAATTATACTTTAAAAAATCCACGTTTATTTTAGTCCTTGAAAAAATTATACTTTAAAAAATCCACGTTTATTTTAGTCCTTGAAAAATTATACTTTAAAAAATCCACGTTTATTTTAGTCCTTGAAAAAATTATACTTTAAAAAATCCACGTTTATTTTAGTCCTTGAAAAAATTATACTTTAAAAAATCCACGTTTATTTTAGTCCTTGAAAAATTATACTTTAAAAAATCCACGTTTATTTTAGTCCTTGAAAAATTATACTTTAAAAATCCACGTTTATTTTAGTCCTTGAAAAAATTATACTTTAAAAAATCCACGTTTATTTTAGTCCTTGAAAAAATTATACTTTAAAAAATCCACGTTTATTTTAGTCCTTGAAAAAATTATACTTTAAAAAATCCACGTTTATTTTAGTCCTTGAAAAAATTATACTTTAAAAATCCACGTTTATTTTAGTCCTTGAAAAAATTATACTTTAAAAAATCCACGTTATTTTAGTCCTTGAAAAAATTATACTTTAAAAAATCCACGTTTATTTTAGTCCTTGAAAAAATTATACTTTAAAAATCCACGTTTATTTTAGTCCTTGAAAAAATTATACTTTAAAAAAATCCACGTTTATTTTAGTCCTTGAAAAAATTATACTTTAAAAAATCCACGTTTAGTTTAGTCCTTGAAAAAATTATACTTTAAAAAATCCACGTTTAGTTTAGTCCTTGAAAAAATTATACTTTAAAAAATCCACGTTAGTTTAGTCCTTGAAAAAATTATACTTAAAAATCCACGTTTATTTTAGTCCTTGAAAAAATTATACTTTAAAAAATCCACGTTTATTTTAGTCCTTGAAAAAATTATACTTTAAAAAATCCACGTTTATTTTAGTCCTTGAAAAAATTATACTTTAAAAAATCCACGTTTATTTTAGTCCTTGAAAAATTATACTTTAAAAAATCCACGTTTATTTTAGTCCTTGAAAAAATTATACTTTAAAAAATCCACGTTTATTTTAGTCCTTGAAAAAATTATACTTTAAAAAATCCACGTTTATTTTAGTCCTTGAAAAAATTATACTTTAAAAAATCCACGTTTATTTTAGTCCTTGAAAAAATTATACTTTAAAAAAATCCACGTTAATTTTAGTCCTTGAAAAAATTATACTTTAAAAAATCCACGTTTATTTTAGTCCTTGAAAAAATTATACTTTAAAAAATCCACGTTTATTTTAGTCCTTGAAAAAATTATACTTTAAAAAATCCACGTTTATTTTAGTCCTTGAAAAAATTATACTTTAAAAAATCCACGTTTATTTTAGTCCTTGAAAAAATTATACTTTAAAAAATCCACGTTTATTTTAGTCCTTGAAAAAATTATACTTTAAAAAATCCACGTTTATTTTAGTCCTTGAAAAAATTATACTTTAAAAAATCCACGTTTATTTTAGTCCTTGAAAAAATTATACTTTAAAAAATCCACGTTTATTTTAGTCCTTGAAAAAATTATACTTTAAAAAATCCACGTTTATTTTAGTCCTTGAAAAAATTATACTTTAAAAATCCACGTTTATTTTAGTCCTTGAAAAAATTATACTTTAAAAAATCCACGTTTATTTTAGTCCTTGAAAAAATTATACTTTAAAAATCCACGTTTATTTTAGTCCTTGAAAAATTATACTTTAAAAAATCCACGTTTATTTTAGTCCTTGAAAAATTATACTTTAAAAAATCCACGTTTATTTTAGTCCTTGAAAAAATTATACTTTAAAAAATCCACGTTTATTTTAGTCCTTGAAAAAATTATACTTTAAAAAATCCACGTTTATTTATATCCTTGAAAAAATATTCTTTAAAAAATCCACGTCTGGGAGGATGGTCCTTGAAAAAATATTCTTTAAAAAATCCACGTCTGGGAGGATGGTCCTTGAAAAAATTATACTTTAAAAAATCCACGTTTATTTTAGTCCTTGAAAAAATTATACTTTAAAAAATCCACGTTTATTTTAGTCCTTGAAAAAATTATACTTTAAAAAATCCACGTTTATTTTAGTCCTTGAAAAAATTATACTTTAAAAAATCCACGTTTATTTATATCCTTGAAAAAATATTCTTTAAAAATCCACGTTTATTTATATCCTTGAAAAAATATTCTTTAAAAAATCCACGTTTATTTATATCCTTGAAAAAATATTCTTTAAAAAATCCACGTTTATTTATATCCTTGAAAAAATATTCTTTAAAAAATCCACGTTTATTTATATCCTTGAAAAAATATTCTTTAAAAAATCCACGTTTATTTATATCCTTGAAAAAATATTCTTTAAAAAATCCACGTTTATTTATATCCTTGAAAAAATATTCTTTAAAAAATCCACGTTTATTTATATCCTTGAAAAAATATTCTTTAAAAATCCACGTTTATGTATATCCTTGAAAAAATATTCTTTAAAAATCCACGTTTATTTATATTTTTGAAAAAATAATTTTTAAAAAATCCACGTTTATTTATATTTTTGAAAAAATATTCTTTAAAAAATCCACGTTTATTTATATTTTTGAAAAAATATTCTTTAAAAAATCCACGTTTATTTATATCCTTGAAAAAATAATTTTAAAAAAATCCACGTTTATTTATATCCTTGAAAAAATAATTTTTAAAAAATCCACGTTTATTTATATCCTTGAAAAAATAATTTTTAAAAAATCCACGTTTATTTATATCCTTGAAAAAATAATTTTTAAAAAATCCACGTTTATTTATATCCTTGAAAAAATATTCTTTAAAAAATCCACGTTTATTTATATCCTTGAAAAAATATTCTTTAAAAAATCCACGTTTATTTATATCCTTGAAAAAATATTCTTTAAAAAATCCACGTTTATTTAGTCCTTGAAAAAATATTCTTTAGAAAATCAACGTTTATTGGGTCCTTGAAAAAATATTCTTTAAAAAATCCACCTTTATTTATCCTTTAAAAAATCCACGTTTGGATGTCCTTGGAAAAATATTCTTTAAAAAATCCACCTTTATTTATCCTTTAAAAAATCCACGTTTGGATGTCCTTGGAAAAATATTCTTTAAAAAATCCACGTTTATTGGTCCTTAAAAATATCCATATTTGTTGGATATTGAAATAAATATTGTTTTAAAACTCCCCCAAAATGTTGCACTCTATTAACATATGTTAATTATTATTTGTCCTTGTTTTGTTAATTGAGTTGTGTTATTCGCGAATGAACTCACACACACACGCATGAGAAAAAGTAAAAGTAATTTTGCCTCCGGATTTAATTCGCGCTCTCTTTTGTTATTCTATTACAATTCCAATTTATTATTTGTTTTATTTATTTTTTTCGCTTTTATTTTTTGCCTCTGGTTTTTAATTAAAATTTAATATGCCATCATAGATAAATTTTAATAACATACTTTGCATGTGTTTTTATTGAATTTCGTTCTCTATCTCCCTGTTTCTTTAGCGAGGTTTAGCTGTCTACCGTGGATAGAATAGTTTCACGTATCTTTGGAAAATACAACGTCCATATGCTACAGCTTGGCTGGCTGGTTGGCTGGCTATATGACCATAGATAGATAATTTGCATATTAATTAAAAAGCGTTTGTTTTTTTTTTTTTTCAGCTCCGCATTTAATAGCAACTGAAGGAGCAGCAGCCGTACTGCCAACATCATTTCAAATACAAACGATTACAAACTAGGTTAGTGTAACTAATGCGAAAAACAAAAGCGTGAACTAGAGATAGAGAGAGCGAGAGTGGAAGCATAGCGAAACCAATTAAATAAAAATATGCAGTCTTTCAAGTTTTCCAATGGGCAGGTATCAATCGCTCTGATTTCATTAGATAAGCTTTTTGATATGTGGAGGAAATTGGAAATGCAGTTTCTTAACTTATCAATTAGATCGTTGTGGAGTACAAGGATTGAATAAAATATACAGATTTTAAGGAATATTTTGTCTAACCGCAGTTGTGGTTTTGAAGACACTTAGCACTTAGAAGAAGCAATGGAACCGGTCGGTTTTTCAATTTTGCACCCATTACCAAATCCCAAATGTTGTGATGTGTCCAATTTGAAGAGAACCGGATGCATATTTTTGTTTTGGTAATTCAAAATGTTAACCCTTTGCGGGGGAAGTAGCAGAACGAATGGTCCGACCTCTACCATCTTTTAAATAGATCTTGTGTTGATACAAATATTGGGGGGGGGGGGGGGGGTTGTTATGGTTAGGTTCCATGGGTTGATAAAAATATTGTGATGTGTGTAATTTTAACACAATTGGACTCTTACATCAGGTTTTTTTAAGAGATATAATTATTTACCATTTTGACCCTTTGCAGGGGGTGATATTTTCCTGACTTGACCTGACTTGGCACTGCATTTTTATGCAATTTTTTGTTTTTTTTATGTTGACCTTTGGTGTGGTTGGTACCAGAAGGAGAGAACCGATGTTGCCCATTTCCGAACTCCATCTAAGTTTGATGATTATATTATGATATACCAAGTTTGGACCAAATTGGGTACTCCGTTCGAGAGTTATCGTGCGCACCAGCCAGACACACTGGCGGACTTCGTTTGCATGAAACGGATCGCCTGAAACGGATTTGGTACAAAGAGACCTTGGATGGTCGTTGAAAAAATAATCTTTAAAAAATCCACGCCTTGGATGGTCGTTGAAAAAATAATCTTTAAAAAATCCACGCCTTGGATGGTCGTTGAAAAAATAATCTTTAAAAAATCCACGCCTTGGATGGTCGTTGAAAAAATAATCTTTAAAAAATCCACGCCTTGGATGGTCGTTGAAAAAATAATCTTTAAAAAATCCACGCCTTGGATGGTCGTTGAAAAAATAATCTTTAAAAAATCCACGCCTTGGATGGTCGTTGAAAAAATAATCTTTAAAAAATCCCGCCTTGGATGGTCGTTGAAAAAATAATCTTTAAAAAATCCACGCCTTGGATGGTCGTTGAAAAAATAATCTTTAAAAAATCCACGCCTTGGATGGTCGTTGAAAAATAATCTTTAAAAAATCCACGCCTTGGATGGTCGTTGAAAAAATAATCTTTAAAAAATCCACGCCTTGGATGGTCGTTGAAAAAATAATCTTTAAAAAATCCACGCCTTGGATGGTCGTTGAAAAAATAATCTTTAAAAAATCCACGCCTTGGATTGTCGTTGAAAAAATAATCTTTAAAAAATCCACGCCTTGGATGGTCGTTGAAAAAATAATCTTTAAAAAATCCACGCCTTGGATGGTCGTTGAAAAAATAATCCTTAAAAATCCACGCCTTGGATGGTCGTTGAAAAATAATCTTTAAAAAATCCACGCCTTGGATGGTCGTTGAAAAAATAATCTTTAAAAAATCCACGCCTTGGATGGTCGTTGAAAAAATAATCTTTAAAAAAATCCACGCCTTGGATGGTCGATGAAAAATAATCTTAAAAAATCCACGCCTTGAATGGTCGTTGAAAAAATAATCTTTAAAATCCACGCCTTGGATGGTCGTTGAAAAAATATCTTTAAAAAATCCACGCCTTGGATGGTCGTTGAAAAATAATCTTTAAAAAAATCCCGCCTTGGATGGTCGTTGAAAAAATAATCTTTAAAAAATCCACGCCTTGGATGGTCGTTGAAAAAATAATCTTTAAAAATCCACGCCTTGGATGGTCGTTGAAAAAATAATCTTTAAAAAATCCACGCCTTGGATGGTCGTTGAAAAAATATTCTTTAAAAAATCCACGCCTTGGTGGATGGTCCTTGAAAAAATATTCTTTAAAAAATCCACGCCTTGGTGGATGGTCCTTGAAAAAATATTCTTTAAAAAATCCACGCCTTGGTGGATGGTCCTTGAAAAAATATTCTTTAAAAAATCCACGCCTTGGTGGATGGTCCTTGAAAAAATATTCTTTAAAAAATCCACGCCTTGGTGGTCCTATGGTCCTTGAAAAAATATTCTTTAAAAAAATCCACGTTTGGTGGTCCGATGGTCCTTGAAAAAATATTCTTTAAAAAAATCCACGTTTGGTGGTCCGATGGTCCTTGAAAAAAATATTCTTTAAAGAATCCACGCCCTGGTGGATGGTCCTTGAAAAATATTATTTAAAATCCACGGTTGATGGTCCTTGAAAAATATTCTTTAAAAAATCCACTTTTGGTTGTCTGATGGTCCTTGAAAATAGTATTTTTTAAAAAAATCAAATTTTGCGGTCGGATGGTCCTTGAAAAAATGTTTTAAAAAAATTCACGTTTGGTTGTCCGATGGTCCTTACAAAAAGTATTTTTTAAAAAATTCACAGTTGGTGGTCTGATGGTCCTTGAAAAAATATTCCTTAAAAAATCCATCGTATGGTCCTTGAAGAAATATTATATAAAATAACTAATTTTTGTCCATATAAGAGTGGTAAAAACTCCCTTCAAAATAGTGCGCTTAAAACCCTTTGAGGAATTTTTAAAAAAATTACCCGGTCCCATTTTACATCCCGACAATAAATAACTCCTTAACAATATTTCTGCCAGCACGATTTCATATTTCTTTGTAGTTTTCTAATTACAATTAAGACTACACAAAACCACAATATCCTTTGCAGGATCATCTAACAAAATTACGGCAAGAGCCGGAGCAGCAGCAGCAGCAGTTGCTTTAATAAAGTACAACGTCATCACGAGCTGTAGGAGAGCCTTGTGCCATTCATAGGACCATAAAATTCACGCACCTTTTGTCTGGCCATCAGCCACCCGCCAACCATCTATCCATCCATCTCCCAGTTTTGATGTCGGCCTGAAAAATACGCTTTCATTGCTTTTACAAAAAAAAATACAAGTCCTGTGTCCCGTTTGTTGTTGTTGTTTGGTTGCATCCTTCTTTGTTAACTCCTCCATTGAAATCTTTTAATTTGGGTTTTTGATGTTGTTAATTTTGTTGTATTTGTGTGTGTGTGTGTGTGCGCGTGCATGGCTGTGCATCAAAACCGCCATAACAAAATCACACGGGGAACATCCCCGGGATATACACGTGTGTCTGTGCAGCAGCAAACCAACGTCTTCTATTCTTCAGTCCGCCAGTCATTCATTCATTCTGCCATTCTTCCATTCACGCTTAGTCTATTCTATTCAATTCATGTTGTCATTCATGGCGAGCGCATTACATTTATTTTTGTGAGCGTTGGTTTTTCGAAATAGTTTTGTTCGGAGAATGCTTTCTTTGCAGGACTCCATTTTTTTGCCCGAGAATACAATAATGAAATCTTCTGGCAATTGTGCTGTGGTGAGTAGCGGGGGTTGTTTTCGGCCTTTCTTTTGTCAATGGAATGGTATAAGCTTATGTTTCATCTTTCCTGGAGATTCTCTCTGCTTTTCCATCCTGTCTGCCACACAAAGTCCTGAGAACACCATCAGCTGCTGTGTCAGCATGTTTTCAATGCAATGCCTATTGCGTTTCAGGAAAACTACTTGCAGTATGCAGTTTTGGGAGGCGAAGTATGTCACTGATGTGGTTTATCACAGGGAATGTAACAGTAAAGGGGGGAGGAGAATCTGGACAGAATCTTGAAATTTTCTCAAGACCATCAATTGTGGATTTTTAACAATTTTCCAGGCAACTCGAGGCCTTCAAACGTGGATTTTTTTCAGGCTCCAAAGGGTATTTTACCGTAAATATCAAAGGACATAATCCAAAACACTTATCGAGAATTGTTTTGATAGCTTCTTAAAATTCCACAATCATGGGCCTTTCACAACTTGTTCCAGCCTTCGAAAAAAATTTGCGCCGCCTCCCCATCGATTTTTTCCAAGAACTTTTTATGGCCTCCCTAGTCTTTAAATAATAGCAAATGTAACAGTTTAGGGGGAAGGAGGGTCTAATTCGGATTTTATTTAGATCTCAGGGTCAGAGAAATTTGGGCAGAATCTGGTAATTTTCTCAAGACCATCAATTATGGATTTTCAATAATTTTCCAGGCTACTCGTGGCCTTCAAACATGGATTTTTCACAGTCTCCCAAGAGTCCTTCACTGTAAATATTCAAGGACATAATCCAAGCCATTTATCGAAAATTATTTTAAAGGATATTTTGATAGCTTCTTAAAAGTCCACAATCAATTACAACTTTTTCCAGCCATTAAAAAAGAAATTTGCGCCGCCTCCCCATCAATTTTTTCCAAGAACTTTTTATAGCATCCCTAGTCCTTAAATCATAGGAATCAGTTTAGGGGAAGAAGGGTTTAATTCGGCTTTTCTTCGAATTTTCAGGGTCAGAACATCTGGACAGAATCCCATAAATTTCTCGAGACCTTAAATTGAAGATTTTTAACAATTTTTCCAGGCTACTTGAGGCCTTTTAATGTGGATTTTTCGCAGGCTCCAATGGGTCTTTTACCATAAATATTCAAGGACATAATCCAAGCCATTTATCGAGAATTGTTTTAAAGGATATTTTGATAGCTTCTTAAAGGTCCACAATCATGGGCCATTCAAAACTGTTTCCAGCCTTTAAAAAATAAATTTGCTCCGCCTCCCCATCGATTTATTCCAAGAACTTTTCATGGCCTCCCCAGTCTTTAATCCATAGGATTCATTCATTCAGATTTTCTTCGGATTTTCAGGGTCAGAAAATCTGAACAGAATCTCGTAATTTTCTCAAGACCTTAAATTAAAGATTTTTAACAATTTTTCCAGGCTACTCGAGGCCTTCAAACGTGGATTTTTCGCAGTCTCCCAAGAGTCCTTCACCGTAAATATTCAAGGACATAATCCAAGCCATTTATCGAGAATTGTTTAAAGGATATTTTGATAGCTTCTTAAAAGTCCGCAATCATGGGCCTTTCAAAACTTTTTCCGGCCTTTAAAAAATAAATTTACGCCGCCTTCCCATTGCTTCTTTCCAAGAACTTGTTACGGCCTCCCCAGTCCTTAAATCATAGGAAATGTAACAGTTAAGGGCGAAGGAGATTCTTTTCTTCGGATTTTCAGGGTCAGAAAATCTGGACAGAATCTCGTAATTTTCTCAAGACCATCAATTGTGGATTTTTAACAATTTTCCAGCTACTTGAGGTCTTCAAACATGGATTTTTCACAGTCTCCCAATAGTCCTTCACCGTAAATGTTTAAGGATATAATCAAAACTGTTTATCGAGATTTTTTAAACGATATTTTTGTATAGCTTCTTAAAAGTCCACAATCATGGGCCTTTCACGAATTTTCCAGCCTTTATAAATGAAATTTGCGCCGCCTCCCCATCGATTTTCCCAAAACTTTTTACGGCCTCCTCAGTCCTTAAATCATAGGCAATGTAAAAGTTTATTGAGGAAGGAGGGTCTAATTCGGAGTTTCTTCGTATTTTCAGAGTCAGAAAATCTGGACAGAATCCCGTAATTTTCTCGAGACCTTAAATTGTGGATTTTTAACAATTTTCCAGGCTATTTGAGGCCTTCAAACGTGGATTTTTCACAGTCTCCCAAGAGTCATTCACCCAAAATATTCAAGGACATTATCAAAACCGTTTATCTAGATATGTTTTAAAGGATATTTTGATAGCTCCTTAAAAGTCCTCAATCATGGGCCTTTCACAACTTTTTCCGGCCTTTAAAAAAGAAATTTGCGCCGCCTCCCCATTGATTATTTCCAAGAACTTTTTATGGCCTCCCCAGTCCTTAAATCATAGGATATGTAACAGTTTAGGGGGGAAGGAGGGTTTAATTCGGATTTTCTTCGGATTTTCAGAGTCAGAAAATCTGGACAGTATCCCGTAATTTTCTCAACACCATCAATTGTGGATTTTTAACAATTTTTCCAGGCTACTTGAGGCTTTCAAACATGGACTTTTCACAGTCTTAAATAATAGGAAATATAACAGTTAAGGGGGGAAGAAGGGTCTAATTCGGATTTCCTTCGGATTTTCAGGGTAAGAAAATCTGGATAGAATCCCGTAATTTTCTCAAGACCATCAATTGTGGATTTTTAACAATTTTCCGGCTACTGGAGGCCATCAAACGTGGATTTTTAACAGTCTCCCAAGATTCCTTCAGCGTAAATATTTAAGGACATTATCAAAATCGTTTATCGTGAATTGTTTTAAAGGATATTTTGATAGCTCCTTAAAAGTCCTCAATCATAGACCTCTTACGACTTTTTCGAGCCTTTATAAAAGAAATTTGCACCCCATCGATTTTTCCCAGAACTTTTTTCGGCCTCTCCAGTTCTTAAATCATTGGCACCGTAAAAGTTTATTGGGGAAGGAGGGTCTAATTCGGATTTTATTTAGATCTCAGGGTCAGGAAATCTTGTGGATTTTTCACAATTTTTTAGGTTTCCACAATCATGGCCTTTTCACGAATTTTCCA
Organism: Musca domestica; assembly: GCF_030504385.1. NCBI lineage: Eukaryota > Metazoa > Arthropoda > Insecta > Diptera > Muscidae > Musca > Musca domestica. The sequence continues at coordinate 649,984 of NW_026712156.1, read as the reverse complement.
GCCTTTAAAAAAATATATTTGCCCGCCTCCTAATCGATTTTTTAACCCATTCCAAGATTCAATTTTTTCGTTGATTTTGGAAAAAGTACTTTTTTAAGGGTTATTTGGGCCCATTGATTTCTAAAATGTATTCAGAAAAATTTACCAATTTTTCGTTTTGTCCAGAAATGTTTGGGTTTCAGAAATGTACCCATTAGCATCGAGGGGTGGTAACTAAACAAAAAATTGTTTACAATTTTGCCCTTTTCATACATAAATATATATAAATTTTTTTAATTGGTTAAGACTGGACTTTTCAAAGAATTGTTCACAGTCCTTCAGAGATCCGCAATTGTGGATTTTTTGAATTATTTTATTATCGGGTTTATTTAAAGGACATTTTTGTCAGCTCTGTCAAGTTCATAGGTATTAGCCTCTAATCATAGATTTTTTTTATTTACATCTCAAGTCCCTCAACCAAGGATTCGACTAAGGCGTTTTAAGGTATTTTGAGGCCTTCTTAAGGTTTTTATTTGTGGATTTTTGAAGAAAATTTTGCAGATTTCCCAAGGCGGACAATCGGAAATTTTTTAAAGATATTTTTATCATTGTAAGTGTAACAAATAAAGGGGGGGGAGGGGTTTACAGGTTCTCAGGTTCCCAAAATCTGGACAAAATCCCCTCATTTTCTCTAGATCTTAAATTGTGCGCTTTTAATAATTTTTTTCAGCCATCTTTAGGCCTTCCAACCTATTTTTTTATTCTCCCCAGGATCCTTAAAAGTGGATTTTCAAGGACCTGAATTGTGAAGGAATGAATTGTGAATTGTTTTAAAGTATATTTTGAAAACCTCCTAAAGGACCCAATCATAAAACTTTTACGACTTTTTATTAAAAAAAAAAATGTAAGTCCACCCAATTATTTTTTTTTTTTTTTTTTGAAATAGTTTTTACGGTCCTCCGAGTCCTTTATATATGCAGAATTTTTTTCCTTTTCAAAACCTTCAATCTTGTGCTTTTTTTTATGAGATTATTACAGATTCACCAACGTTATTAAGTATTTTTTTTTGAAGGGATATTTTAAAGTCTCCAGTGATGACAACTTTTTAAAGAAATTCTTGCTACCCTTCCAAGGTCTATTAACATTGACATTTTTGAAGAATTGTTTACTACCTCCCCTAGTTCTTCAATTGTAGATTTGTTGCCTCCTTAAATCCTCCATTTTTTTCACGAAATATTTTCAGAGGCCCGACGTGACTTTTGTTGTTAATCGTGACTTTTATGAAAAATGTTCAAGCCTCCTCAGTCCCTAAAAATGGACTTCTTAAAGAAATTTTTACAGCTCCTCGAAGATCCATAGTAGTCGATTTTTAAAATTATATATAGCTTTTTTTGAAGAAATTTTTACCAGTTCTCACACCCTATTAAGAAGCTATTATTTAAAGGTGTTTTACAGTCTCTTTGACGCATAAACTTTGATAGTCTTTTTAGGGTCTGAATTGATTTTTTGAAGAAATTTTACTAAATCTTGAAGGCAATGTTTTGAAAGTTCGCACAGGTCTTTAAGTAGTTTTAAAGAAATTTTTTAAATCCTACAATTCTAAACAATCTTTAATTTTATCGATCTCAAGGCCCTCAGTCGTTAATTTTTAAAACAAGTTTTGAAGCCTTGATTTTTAAAGAAATTGTTATAGCCTTCTCAATAACCTCTAACGTGAATGGCTTTCATTAATTATTACAACCTTCACAGGTCCTTAGCCTAGGACATTTTTCTATGATTCCTAACAGCATTCCAAAGGCTATCAATTTTTAGATTTTTTTTCAGAAATTCTCAAGGCATAAAGAAATTTTTAATACCTTCTCAGGACTCCGAACAATGGATTTTTGTAGAAATTTTTACAAGCCTCTCGATAGACAATTTGTTAAAGTCCTAACAATGACTTTGCTTACGGATTTTTAAAAAATTGTTACCTCCTCCCAAATCCGCCCACAATTATGGATTTTAAAAATCTTTTTTTTTTTTTCAACCCAAATACGTTCAATAGAAATTTTGTTTCTTTAAATTATAACATCCCCAAGATTGCAAATTTATTAAATAAATTTTTACAGCCTCCCAAAAGCTCTAAATCGACGAACCTTTAAAGAAAAATTAATAGGGCCACCAGAAGCCTTCCTTTATGGATTTTCCGAAGTAAGTTTTTCAGCCTCCGCAAGGTTTTTAGTCGACAATTTTTGAAGATTTTTGTGCAGCATTACTAAAGCCACAGTAGTGGTTTTTTAATATCTCATTCGTGGAATTTTTAAAAAGAATTTTTTAAATCTGCTCCAAGGCCCTTTATCCTTTATTTTTAAGGACATTATACGCCTATACCTCTTTAGCCTTGGAATTTGGAGTTTTAAATAAATCTTAAAATAAATAAAGTCAAGTAGAAAATTTTAAAGACATTTCTTGTTACTCCTCACAATCAACAGTCCTGGATTTTTTAAGGATTGTTTTTTAAGATTTTTTTCCTTAAATTTACAGCTATGATAGGACCTTAACTAGTAAATTTTGATGACATTTTTAAAGCTTAAAATAAATTTATTTACAGATTTTAAATAAATATTTACTGATTTTTAAGCAATTTTGACTGTTTTCCCAATGTCCTCGTATCTTAGTCTTTTTAAATGTTTTTTTCCAAGGCCTTCAATCGTGGATAATTAAAGGAAATTTTTAATGCCCTCAATCGATCATCCAGAGCCCTTAATTGTGGATGTTTAAGGGAATTTTAAAACCCTCAATCACTTACCTATAGACCCTTAATCGTGGATTTTTAACGAAAATCTTAAGCCTTACAAAGGTCTGTATTTTGAGACCCCAGAGTTTCTAAATCCTACCCTGGATCCCGTATTTTTAATACATATTTCAAGTTTCCCCAAGGCCTTAAATTAGAGTTTTTTGAAGAATTTATACGGACCCCAGCCCCAATTGTGGACAATTTTACAACCTTTGGAAGGTCTTCGGTCTGGGATTTTCAGAGATTTCGTACAGCCTTTCTAAGACCATTAATTGTATAGGGACTTCTACAACCGTTCCAAGGGTCTCATAGCCTTTCTGTTTTCTAAATCATAGATTTTTTATTATTATTTTTTTTTTTTTTTTGACTACATCGAGAATTTAATAGCGATTTTAAAAAATCTCCCAACCCTATTCCATCCTGGATTTTTAAAGATTTTTTACGCCTCCCTAAAGCTATTATTCATGTATTTGTTAAGGACATTTTGCCGTCATTCGTGGATTTGTAAAGAATTTTTTTCCGGCCTCCCAAAGGCTTTTAGTCATGAATTTTCAAAGAATATTTTATATCCTGCTCAAGGCCCTCAGTAATTTTTTTTTAAGATTTTCTCCGTCTCCGCAATATTTGAAACAATTTCCAGACTTGAATGTTTTATACAGATTTATACTGCCGATCTAAACACTTTTGTGAAGGAATTTTGTCAGCCTTTAATGTCTTAACATTTTTTAAGGCCCTCAATCCTTATTTTTAAATAAATATTTGCATTCTTTGCAGTATCCTCTATTGTGGATTTGTTAGGGATTTTCAACCTTGTCATGTCTTTCAATTTGAAGAAATCTTGGAAAATTGTTAAAGCCTCCGCAGAGCCTTCAAAAGCCCTTGGGCTCTCAACTACTTTGACTAGGAGCATCCCATAGGAAATCAAATTTTTTGGGGTTAAAATTTCTGAGCATATTTCTTTAAAGAACCTGACTATACTCCTCAATCTCTGTAAGGCAACCCCTAATTCGTTGCCATCCAACATCTTCAGCACTTCACCAAACATATTGCATTGTATCCCCCAACTACATTTTCTTTTCAAACAAAATCCGTTACATGGCCCAGCTTTTCTTACATTACCTTAGAATTCTGCTACTTCTCCTTTCTTTGTTCTCAACATATTCTTCTCCGACATGTTTCCCATTTTCAGATTTTGTGTGGTGGTTTGCTGTTCTATTCTTTAGCCGCTTTTATTAAATCCACCGAAAAAATGTTTGTAGGCTTAGAATAGAGTTTTTCGCAAATTCTATAGCCGAGTTTTATTTCATTTCGTTGGGTTTCTTTTCTTCCTCCTATTTTTGCCAATAAAATTTTTCTGGTATTTTTTGTTTTTTTTTCTCTCTCTCATCTGGAGGCTTAGCTGATATTTTCTACTTAATTATTACATTTTGTTATAATTGTGTAAAATGTTGGGGAAGGTTTTCTTTCATATCTAAGCCACAATGGAAAAAATTATATATCCCTAGGATCTGTAGCAATGTTGGTGGTCAATGGCCTGTGTTTTCATCAGAGTGAGTGTGTGCGTTTGTTTGGGACATGAAATGTGAATGACCAATGCTTTGCCTTAAATGAAATAAAGGAAATCGTATAACAAAGTAAAGAAATAGCCCCAAGAAGTGTAGAAGTACTATTAACCATGTTAAAAGACGGGTTAATGTACTCTATTGAATTACAGGGTCAATAACTACATTTTAAAATTAAGTTTTTTTTGACAAAGGCAGCAATATCTTTTAACAATTTAAACATTTATAAATTGAAAATCTAACAAATTTTAATCCAGATAATCCAGACATTTAAAAAGAATATGTATTCCAAATACTCCTTGAAAACAAAAAAAACATTTTTTGGACCCTAATAAAATATTTTTCGAAAACTAAATTTTTCAGGCCAAAAAAGTATATTTTTTAAAATTACACGCCTTATATAGACGCAGAAAAAATATTTTGTCCTAGAAAAAGTATTTTTTGAAAAAAATTCACGTTTATTTGGTTCATGAAAACACATTTTTTTTAAATAAATTTTTTTAAACTTCCACGTTTATTTTGTCCAAGAAAAAATTCGCATTGGTTCATGAAAAAAAAAAAAATTGAAAAATCCACGTTTATGTGTATTTTTTAAAAATCCACGTTTATTTGGTTCTTGAAAAAATATTTTGTAAACAATCCACGTTTATTTAGTCCTACAAAATTTTAAAATATATATATATATATATATATATATATATATATATATATATATATATATATATATATATATATATATATATATATATATATATATATATATATATATATATATATATATATGTATATATTTTTTTTTTTAAATCCACGCCTATTTGGTTCTTGAAAAAATATTTAAAAATCAATTGTTTTAAAACTACCCGCTTCCAAAAAAATATTCTTAGATAACTTTTTTTAAAAAAAATCCGAGTTTATTTAGACCTAGAAAAAATATTTAAAAAAAAACCACCTGTATTTAGTCCTAGAAAAAATATTTTTTAAAAAATCCACATTTTTTTGGTCCAAGAAAAAATATTGGTCCACGTTTATTTGGTCCTTAAAAAAATATTTTAAAAAAAATCACGTCTCTGGGTCTTTTGGTCGTCGAAAAAATATTTAAAATATCAGTTTATTTGGTACTTGAAGAATATTTTTTTTTTAAATTTCACGTTTTTTGGTCCTTTAAAAAATTAAAAAAATCCACGTTTATTTGGTCTTTAATAAAATATTTTTTTAAAGAAATCCAGTTTTATTTAGTCATAAAAAATATTTTTTAAAAAAATCCACTTTTATTTAGTCATAAAAAATATTATTTTAAAAAATCCACGCCCTGAAAAAATATTCTTTAAAAAATCCACTTTTATTTAGTCATAAAAATTATTTTAAAAAATCCACGCCTTTTTAAGGCCCTGAAATTTTTTTCTTTAAAAAAATCTACGCCTTGTTATGGCCCTGAAAAAATATTCTTTACAAAAAAGAGCCCTCTGTCGATGCTTGAAAAAATATTCTTCTAAAAAAATCACTCTCTGTTAATCCTTGAAAAAAGTGAACGCCTTGTTATGGCCCTGAAAAAATATTCTTCTAAAAAATCCACGCCTTCTTAAGGCCCTGAAAAAATATTCCTTAAAAAATCCACTCCTTTTTAAGGCCCTGAAAAAATATTCTTAGAAAAATCTACTCCTTGTTATGGCCCTGAAAAAATATTCTTTAAAAAAATCATGCATTATTATGTCTTTGAAAAAATATTCTTTAAAAAAATCCACGCCTTTTAAAGGCCCTGAAAAATTTTTCTTTAAAAAATCCACTCCTTGTTATGGCCCTGAAAAAATATTCTTTAAAAAAATCCATGCATTATTATGTCTTTGAAAAAATATTCTTTAAAAAAATCCACGCCTTTTAAAGGCCCTGAAAATGTTTTCTTTAAAAAATCCACTCCTTGTTATGGCCCTGAAAAAATATTCTTAAAAAAAATCCATGCATTATTATGTCTTTGAAAAAATATTCTTTAAAAAAATCCACGCCTTTTAAAGGCCCTGAAAATTTTTTCTTTAAAAAATCCACTCCTTGTTATGGCCCTGAAAAAATATTCTTAAAAAAAATCCATGCATTATTATGTCTTTGAAAAAATATTCTTTAAAAAAATCCACGCCTTGTATGGATGCTTGAAAAAATATTCTTTAAAAAATCCACTCCTTTTTAAGGTCCTGAAAAAATATTCTTTAAAAAAATCCACGTCTTGAATGGTCGTGTGAAAAAAATATTCTTTAAAAAATCCACGCCTTGGATGGTCGTTTGAAAAAATATTGTTTAAAAAATCCACGTCTTGGATGGTCGTGAGAAAAAATATTCTTTAAAAACCCACGCCTTGGATGGTCGTTTGAAAAAATATTCTTTAAAAAATCCACGTCTTGGATGGTCGTGCGAAAAAATATTCTTTAAAAAATCCACGCCTTGGATGGTCGTTTGAAAAAATATTCTTTAAAAAATCCACGTCTTGGATGGTCGGTTGAAAAAATATTCTTTAAAAACCCACGCCTTGGATGGTCGTTTGAAAAAATATTCTTTAAAAAATCCACGTCTTGGATGGTCGTGCGAAAAAATATTCTTTAAAAAATCCACGCCTTGGATGGTCGTTTGAAAAAATATTCTTTAAAAAATCCACGTCTTGGACGGTCGTGTGAAAAAATATTCTTTAAAAAATCCACGCCTCGGCGATGCTTGAAAAAATATTATTAAAAAAATCCACGCTCTTGATGATCCATAAAAATATCTTCCAAAAAAACCCACGCTCGTTTGAAAAAATATTCTTTAAAAAACCCACGCTTTGGATGATCCTTGAAAAAATATTCTTTAAAAAATCCACGCCTCCGTTGATGCTTGAAAAAAATATTCTTTAAAAAATCCACGCATTGTTAGGTCCTTGAAAAAATATTCTTTAAAAAATCCACGCATTGTTAGGTCCTTGAAAAAATATTCTTCAAAAAATCCACGCATTGTTAGGTCCTTGAAAAAATATTCTTTAAAAAATCCACGCATTGTTAGGTCCTTGAAAAAATATTCTTTAAAAAATCCACGCATTGTTAGGTCCTTGAAAAAATATTCTTTAAAAAATCCACGCATTGTTAGGTCCTTGAAAAAATATTCTTTAAAAAATCCACGCATTGTTAGGTCCTTGAAAAATATTCTTTAAAAAATCCACGCATTGTTAGGTCCTTGAAAAAATATTCTTTAAAAAATTCACGCATTGTTAGGTCCTTGAAAAAATATTCTTTAAAAAATCCACACCTCGGTTGATGCTTGAAAAAATATTCTTTAAAAAATCCACGCCTCGGTTCATGCTTGAAAAAATATTCTTAAAAAAACAGCGTTGGATGATTTTTTTTTAAGTTTTATTACCTTCCAGTATTTGTATTGTTCTCTTTCTCTCATTTGAGAGTACATAAATTTGCTGGAGTAACAGCGAAAAATAAGGACTTTAATTGTTGCAACGTAAAATGGAAATGACACCAATTGCAACAATGCCTGAGGATGGTTTTCTTTTTAGCAATGCATTTACTGGCTGGCAATGCAGAGCAATCAAACAGTGGCAGTTGGTAGTGTTGCTACCGTAAAGTAAGTTACTGTTCCTCCCACCATTCCGCTGTAGGATGCAGTTGCATCACTGCCATCATCTTCATCAGTAGCAACTGCTTCAGTATTGTCATTAGTTAAAGCCTGAAGCCAAGAAATGGCACATTCACAATACTCAAATTCAGTGGAGCATTTTGTCATTACTTTGTTCGTATTTTTCTTTTTTCCTTGGCAGGAGGGCAATAAGGCCGGAGAAACTACGAAAAGGAGACAAAAATCAACACCAAACATTTTTTATGCTACGACAACAATTGTCACATTAAGTGACAATTTTCGTCTTTTTTTTTGGAAAATTCCAAATATATTCCTGTGTGGATGTATGTGTTTCCTGATGTTTTTTATCACTAGCCTCTAATAGTGAATTCATGCTACGCATTTTTAATCAAATATCATCATCTTCATTTCATTTATTCCTTAGGGATTTGGTTTCGTTTTGGCTTTCTTTTTTCTTCCTCTTTTGGCAAAGTCATGCATCTCAATTTGCTACCAAATATCATTTCCATCGGATTTTCCATGAATTGTGAATGGATGACAAAAAAAACACAAAATTGTCGTTATCATAAAAACGTAATTTTAATTGAATTTTCACGCTTTTGAAGTTAGTTTTTTTTTTCTCAGTTCTCTCGAAACTGATTTTAATTTTCACCATTTACAGTCACTTAACGTTTCATTAAAATCATCCCGCATCAGAGTCTAAGTTATGCAGACAAACGGCAATTGTTATTGTCACTGATCATGGTGTGAACATTTTTTTTCGTTGGCAATTTCTTGTGAAAAACTTTAAGTGAATTTCCATAACCATGGTTGAATAGAAAATCCTACGTTTTTATTTTTTTTCTCCTTGGTCATTTATCAATTTATGTTTTCATTCGTTTTAAAGACGTGCTCAAAATAGCTAGGAACAATTTCTTTTCGGTGTTGGGATATGACGTGCCTAAAAGTACAGAATCATGGACACTGGATAAAACTAACAAAAAAATATTCAAAAATGTATTTCTGAAATTTTTTCCAGGACCCAGAAAAACGTGGATTTTTTAAAGAATGTTTTTCAACCTACATCAAAGGCGTGGATTTTTTAAAGAATAATTTTTCAGGAATCATCCAAGGCGTGGATTTTTTAAAAAATAATTTTTCAGGAATCATCCAAGGCGTGGATTTTTTAAAGAATATTTTTTCAAGGATCAATCGAGGCGTGGATTTTTTAAAAAATATTTTTTCAAGGATCAACCGAGGCGTGGATTTTTTAAAAAATATTTTTTCAAGGATAAACCGGGGCGTGGATTTTTTAAAAAATATTTTTTCAAAGATCAACCGAGGCGTGGATTTTTTAAAAAAATATTTTTTCAAGGATCAACCGAGGCGTGGATGGTTTACAAAATATTTTTTCAAGGATCAACCGAGGCGTGGATGGTTTACAAAATATTTTTTCACGGATCAAACGAGGCGTGGATTTTTTAAAAATATATCTTTCAAGAATCTAACGAGGCGTGGATTTTTTCAAGAATCCAACGAGGCGTGGATTTTTAAAAAAATATTTTTTAAGGATCAACCGAGCAGTCGATTTTTTTTCAAGAATCTAACGAGGCGTGGATTTTTAAAAAAAATATTTTTTAAGGATCAACCGAGCAGTCGATTTTTTTTCAAGAATCTAACGAGGCGTGTACTTTTTTTAAGTTTTTTGTTTCAAGAATCAACCGAGGGGTGGATTTTTTTTAAATTTTTTCTTTCAAGAATCAACTGAGGAGTGGCTTTTTTTAATTTTTTTTTTTTCAAGAATCAACCGAGGCGTGGATTTTTTTATTTTTTTTTTTCAAGAATCAACCGAGTCCTGGATTTTTTAAAAAATATTATTCAAGCATTAACAGAAATGTGGATTTTTTAGAAAAAACTTTTTCAAGCATCAACCGAGGCGTGGAAATTTTAAAGAATATTTTGCAAGCATTAACAGAGGTGTGGATTTTTTAAAGAATAATTTTTAACGACCATCTAAGGCGTGGATTTTTTAAAGAATACTTTTTCAACGACCATCCAAGGCGTGGATTTTTTAAAAATATTTTTTTAAGAACCATTTATAAACGCGCATTTTTTTAAAATATTTTTTTAAGAACCATTTATAAACGCGCATTTTTTTAAAATATTTTTTTAAGAACCATTTATAAACGCGCATTTTTTTAAAATATTTTTTTAAGAACCATTAATAAGCATGGATTTTTTAAAAATAATTTTTTCATGGATTAATACAAACGTGGATTTTTTAAAAATAATTGTTTCTTTGATTATTACAAACGTGGATTTCTTACAAAATATTTTTTCCTTGATTAATACAAACGTGGATTTCTTACAAAATATTTTTTCATGGATTAATACAAGCATAGATTTTTTAATAAATATTTTTTCATGGATTAATACAAACGTAGATTTTTTGAAAAATATTTTTTCATGGCCCAATATAAACATGGATTTTTTAAAAATAATTTTTTAATGGATTAATACAAACGTGAATTTTTAAAAAAATTATTTTTCATGGATTAATACAAACGTGGATTTTTTAAAAAATTATTTTTTCATGGATTAATACAAACGTGGATTTTTTAAAAAATATTTTTTCATGGATTAATACAAACGTGGATTTTTTAAAAAATATTTTTTCATGGATTAATACAAACGTAGATTTTTTAAAAATATTTTTTCATGGATTAATACAAACGTGGATTTTTTAAAAAATATTTTTTCATGGATTAATACAAACGTGGATTTTTTAAAAAATATTTTTTCATGGATTAATACAAACGTGGATTTTTTAAAAAATATTTTTTCATGGATTAATACAAACGTGGATTTTTAAAAAATATTTTTTCATGGATTAATACAAACGTGGATTTTTTAAAAAATATTTTTTCATGGATTAATACAAACGTGGATTTTTTAAAAAATATTTTTTCATGGATTAATACAAACGTGGATTTTTTAAAAAATATTTTTTCATGGATTAATACAAACGTGGATTTTTTAAAAAATATTTTTTCATGGATTAATACAAACGTGGATTTTTTAAAAAATATTTTTTCATGGATTAATACAAACGTGGATTTTTTAAAAAATATTTTTTCATGGATTAATACAAACGTGGATTTTTTAAAAAATATTTTTTCATGGATTAATACAAACGTGGATTTTTTAAAAAATATTTTTTCATGGATTAATACAAACGTGGATTTTTTAAAAAATATTTTTTCATGGATTAATACAAACGTGATTTTTTAAAAAATATTTTTTCATGGATTAATACAAACGTGGATTTTTTAAAAAATATTTTTTCATGGATTAATACAAACGTGGATTTTTTAAAAAATATTTTTTCATGGATTAATACAAACGTGGATTTTTTAAAAAATATTTTTTCATGGATTAATACAAACGTGGATTTTTTAAAAAATATTTTTTCATGGATTAATACAAACGTGGATTTTTTTAAAAAATATTTTTTCATGGATTAATACAAACGTGGATTTTTTAAAAATATTTTTTCATGGATTAATACAAACGTGGATTTTTTAAAAAATATTTTTTCATGGATTACTACAAACGTGGATTTTTTTAAAAAATATTTTTTCATGGATTAATACAAACGTGGATTTTTAAAAATATTTTTTCATGGATTAATACAAACGTGGATTTTTTAAAAAATATTTTTTCATGGATTAATACAAACGTGGATTTTTTAAAAAATATTTTTTCATGGATTAATACAAACGTGGATTTTTTAAAAAATATTTTTTCATGGATTAATACAAACGTGGATTTTTTAAAAAATATTTTTTCATGGATTAATACAAACGTGGATTTTTTAAAAAATATTTTTTCATGGATTAATACAAACGTGGATTTTTTAAAAAATATTTTTTCATGGATTAATACAAACGTGGATTTTTTAAAAAATATTTTTCATGGATTAATACAAACGTGGATTTTTTAAAAATATTTTTTCATGGATTAATACAAACGTGGATTTTTTAAAAATATTTTTTCATGGATTAATACAAACGTGGATTTTTTAAAAAATATTTTTTCATGGATTAATACAAACGTGGATTTTTTAAAAAATATTTTTTCATGGATTAATACAAACGTGGATTTTTTAAAAAATATTTTTTCATGGATTAATACAAACGTGGATTTTTTAAAAAATATTTTTTCATGGATACAAACGTGGATTTTTTAAAAAATATTTTTTCATGGATACAAACGTGGATTTTTTAAAAAATATTTTTTCATGGCCCAATGTAAACATGGATTTTTTAAAAATAATTTTTTCATGGCCCAATGTAAACATGGATTTTTTAAAAATAATTTTTTCATCGTCCATCGTCCATCTCGTCCATCGTCCATCTTTAAACACTGTGTGTATATGGTAGTTTTAAGTTTCGAACACACATTTTTATCTCCTCCTTTCATTGAAATTCAGCAGCCAGCCATCCAAACTTCTTTTCAGCTTTTCACATGTTGCTTTTTCATTTTTGTTTCTTTTTTTGACGAAATTTTTCTTCTTGCTCCTTCGTTATTACATTTCTACATCACACCATACCAAACCACCCAGCCATGGAGACGACTTACAAAGAATCTCCCCCCAAAGAGCGCCAACAACCTATATATTCACATCACGTTTCGACAAATTGTAATCGAATCTAAAGTATGCATGATTTAATCTACGCTCAATAAGCGTAAAGATACATTCACTTTACTATTTTTAGCATTTACTACAATCACACAAAAACACACACACACAGATAGAGATACAAATGCAGATGGACAGACAGACAAACTTAGAGCCATGGGTTTCCGTTTTCTTCATCTCCGTTTAGTTTTGTTTTTTTTTCTCTTCCATTTCTGTTCCTTTTTTTTGGAAAGGGGATTTGTTACTGCGCTTCCTCTTTATGCGTTGCCTGGGCTGAAGTGCGTTTATCTGTCTTCTGGTTACCAAAGTGCGTTTTTGTGCCATTATTTCCCCAGTCTCCACATCTCCATATTGTTGTTGTCATTCCAAAACACACACAAGTAGGTTAACTGAACGTTAGTTAAAACTCAAGAGGGAAATCCATATGTTTGGAGAATTGGAAGATACAGTCGAGGTTCCCCGAACAAGAAGTAGGGGCAACAGGCAGAAAAACAAGGATGCTTAGTTTGCATTTGAAAGATCTATGGCTTTGCGTATTTTTGCATTCCATATCGTTTACAAATCTGCTATTCTGCTATTGGAGAAATGAGATTTGATGGGGGATTTCAAAATGCACTGGAAGATTTTAGTTTATGAGTAGTCCTTGAAAAAATATTTTTAAAAAATCCACGTTTGTGGGTAATCCTTGAAAAAATATTTTTAAAAAATCCACGTTTGTGGGTAATCCTTAAAAAAAATATTTTTAAAAAATCCACGTTTGTGGGTAATCCTTGAAAAAATATTTTTAAAAAATCCACGTTTGTGGGTAATCCTTGAAAAAATATTTTTAAAAAATCCACGTTTGTGGGTAATCCTTGAAAAAATATTTTTAAAAAATCCACGTTTGTGGGTAATCCTTGAAAAAATATTTTTAAAAAATCCACGTTTGTGGGTAATCCTTGAAAAAATATTTTTAAAAGATCCACGTTTGTGGGTAATCCTTGAAAAAATATTTTTAAAAAATCCACGTTTGTGGGTAATCCTTGAAAAAATATTTTTAAAAAATCCACGTTTGTGGGTAATCCTTGAAAAATTATTTTTAAAAAATCCACGTTTATGGGTAGTCCTTGAAAAAATATTTTTAAAAGATCCACGTTTGTGGGTAATCCTTGAAAAAATATTTTTAAAAAATCCACGTTTGTGGGTAATCCTTGAAAAAATATTTTTAAAAAATCCACGTTTCTGGGTAGGCCTTGAAAAAATATGTTTAAAAAATCCACGTTTCTGGGTAGGCCTTGAGAAAATATTTTTAAAAACCCTTATTTGTTGATGGTCCTTGAAAAAAAAATATTTTAAAAAAATCCTCGTTTTTGTGTAGTCCTTGAAAAAATATTTTAAAAAAATCCACGTTTATGGTTAGTCCTTGAGAAAATATTTTTAAAAAATCCATTTTTTTAATTTTTTCTAATTTTTCTGCCGGTGTATTCCCTGAGTACCTCTCCAGAGCATCACACATAAAAGCAATAATATTAGCATATGAGTTACAAAACGAAAAAGGAAACCATTTTTTCTCTTAATTTCTTCAAAGACAAAACAATAACGATTTCAATATGCAATAACAATTGCAGAAATTGCTGGAATAAATGAACTCGGAATGAAAAAGTAATGATTTCAAGCTCCATAACCAGGAAGCTTAACAGCCGAGCCATCCATCCATGAGCTACTTCTCCCTGCATTGGAATACTAAAAAGAAACTGTGTGAAATTTCAGTGTGCATGTTCTCTGGCAAAGTACCCTTCTTCCTTCTGCGATGCAAATGACTCGCAAGGACTTGTAACTTAAGACGTTCATCCACGAAGAAATGGTGTGGCAAGCACAAAAAACTAGAAACAACAACAAGTGCAATTGATTTGCCATTAATTGATTTGATTTTGTCATCCTGCCAGGAGAGTGAGAGTGCGGAAAACGAAATTCGAAAAGACGCCAACGAAATAGAATTTCAAATCACTTTTTCCCCCGAATGCTGTGAAAGCTACGCTGTTTCCATTTGAAAAATTCAGTTTTCCTCATCGAAATCCTTTTTCACCTCCTAAAACCTTCTTTCCCCCGCCTGCCAAGCCGTTGGAAAATGCATTCATTCAACGAGAATACAAATTAAGTGTCTTTGGATATTTTGCAAACACAGAAAGTTTTGAGTGAATGGGTGTCACATGAATCGACCGACGGCTGAACGTAGTCATCGTCGCACATGGTGGAATACATACATATGTATCTCTTCTTGGATACCAAGTGTCAAGTGACAAACACACACACACACGCACCCAATCAGACCAGAGGAAGTTCCGAGGAAATGAACTGTTAGTTGTAATTCATTTCCTCGAGAAAATCGCTACAACAACATGCAACTGTCGATTGCCGCCAGTTGCCAAAGGATATGAAATGTTAGTTAGTGAGACAAACAATGATTCCAAATGTTGCCGGGCAGAGAGTGAGGAAGAGTGGGAGAAAGAGGCAGGCATGGGGGGAAATTGGGTCAAATTAACGCTTCACTTTGGGTTAAGTGTCGCGACAATTTTAGGAAGTGAAACTTTTGGGGAAAAAAGTCTTAAATTTTTTTTATCGGAAAATAATTTTTTTTAAGAGGCAATCGGCGATTTTTCCACAAATATTTTCTTAAAGACAATGGTGGATTTTTTTCAGAATATTTTTTGAAATATTAACAGGTCAGAAGCCTCGAATTTTTAATAGTCACCGGATAATATTTAGCGAAAAGGAGGAGCCTCAACTTTTGTGAATACCTATTAGGCCTAAGTAATAAAGCACTTTTACAACTTCTATCCTGGATTTTTTCCCAAATGTATGTAAATGAATATCGGAGTCAGATTTTTTAAAGATTTCCCGAGAGGTCACCCAAACTGTAATTTTGGAGATCGAAAAAACCATAAAAATTGCAATTTTGAATATTTAAGAAACCGTAATTTCTTAAAAATATTTATTGAAGAAATCCCTTCCAACTGTTCTTCAGGAGTTTGAAAAATCTGTAGGAGACTAGAAGCTGTAATCCTGGATTCTTTGACTTTTATCAATAGGACTCCGGGATTTTTTTTTTTTTCAAAATATGTTCTAATTTCTAAAAGATTTTTACAACTTTAATCCAGGATTTATCACAAACGTATGTAAAGGATTATCGTAGCCAGGATTTTTTAAAAGATTTCCCGAGGACTATTTTTGTAACAACTTTTCTAAAGAAGTATCGAAGCTGTAATTCACAATATTTCAATTTTTTAAAGGACTTTTGAGTCTATTATCAAGGATATAGTAAAATTATTTCTTAAGCTTTATCCGAGTTAAAATCGGAAACTTTTCCAAACGATCCTGAATACAATCCGAAGCTACAATCCTGAATCTTTTAAAATATTTTCCGAGGGGCTATTAAAACTAAAAATTAAAATTAACAACTTTTCTTAAGAAGTATCGTAGCTATAATTCGGTATGTTTAAAATTTTTTTCCAAAGGGCTTTTGAGGCTTTTATCACGGATATTTTAAAAATTCTTTCTAAAGATATATGGGAGCTAAAATCGGAAACTTTTCTAAATGATTTTTTAGGACTATCACAACTTAAATTTAATACTTTTCACAAGTTTTCTTGATTTTTTGTTTTAAAAAGATTTTGGGATTTTCAAAGCCAAATCTAAAGGACTATGGGATCTCTAATCTAGGTTGCTTCAAAATTGGTTTGTTAAGGATAAATGTTTTCAGATTTGAAACGGCCCTTTTCAATGGAAATCCTGAATTTTTAAAAACTTTTCCAAAGAACTTTCAAAACTGTTATCTAGGAATTAAAGAAAAAATAAAATAAGAAGCAATATTTGAACTGTAATCCTGAGCTATAATATTCTAAAAAAAACCACGATTGTCCCTTAGAAAATATTTTTTAAAAAAACCACGATTGTTCTTTTCTTTAGAAAATACTTTTTTTTTAAAAATTCACGTTTTTGGTTCTTTAGAAAATATTTTTTTAAAAAATCCACATTTTTGGTTCTTTAGAAAATATTTTTTTTAAAAAATCCACATTTTTGGTTCTTTAGAAAATATTTTTTTAAAAAATCCACATTTTTGGTTCTTTAGAAAATATTTTTTTAAAAAATCCACGTCTTTGGTTCTTTAGAATTTTTTTTTTTTTTAAATCCAATTCTTTAGTCCTTTAGAAATTTTTTTAAATCCAAGACTTTGGTCGTTTAGAAAATATTTTTTTTTTCAAATACACATCCTTTAGAAAATATTTTTTTTAAATCCCGTTATTGATCCTAAAAAAAATATTGTTTTTAAAAAGTCCCGTTTTGGTTCTTTAGAAAATATTTTCTTTAAAAAATCCCGTCTTTGGTTCTTTAGAAAATATTTTCTTTAACAAATCCACGTCTTTGGTCCTTTGGAAAATATTTTTTTTTAAATCCACGTCTTTAAGTCTTTAGAAAATATTTTTTTAAAAAATGCACGTTTTGTCGTCCATTATTGTCCATAAAAATATATATTTTTTTAAAAATTTCACGATTGTCCTTTAGAAAATATTTTTTAAAAAATCCACGATTGTCATTTAGAAAATATTTTTTTAAAAATCCACGTCTTTGGAAAATATTTTTTAAAAATCCACGTCTTAGTTAGTGAATTTGAAAATATTTTTTTTAAAAAATCTACATCTTTAGATCTGTTAGTGCTTTAGAAGATATTTTTTAAAAATCAACATCTTTAGAAAATATTTTATAAAAAATCCACATCTTTAAATATGTTAGTGTTTTGGAAAATATTTTTAAAATATTCACGTCTTTGCCTGATATTCCTTTAGAAAATATTTTTTTTTTAAAAATCCACATCTTTAAATATGTTATTGTTGTGGAAAATATTTTTAAAATATTCACGTCTTTGCCTGATATTCCTTTAGAAAATATTTTTTTTTTAAAAATCCAATTCTTCTTTAGAATATTTTTTCTTTAGGATATTTTTTAGTGTTTTATATATATATATATATATATATCTATATCTATATCTATATCTATATATATATATATATATATATATATATATATATATATATATATATATATATATATATATATATATATATATATATATATATATATATATATATATATTTATATATATATATATATATTAAAAAATCCACGATTGTCCTTTAGAAAATATTTTTTTAAAAATCCACTGTTTTGGAAAATATTTTTTAAAAATCCACGTCTTAGTTAGTGAATTTGAAAATATTTTTTTTTTAAAAATCTACATCTTTAGATCTGTTAGTGCTTTAGAAGATATTTTTTTAAAAATCAACATCTTTAGAAAATATTTTATAAAAAATCCACATCTTTAAATATGTTAGTGTTTTGGAAAATATTTTTAAAATATTCACGTCTTTGCCTGATATTCCTTTAGAAAATATTTTTTTTTTAAAAAATCCACATCTTTAAATATGTTAGTGTTTTGGAAAATATTTTTAAAATATTCACGTCTTTGCCTGATATTACTTTAGAAAATATTTTTTTTTTAAAAATCCAATTCTTTAGAATATTTTTTAAATCCTAGTCTTTAGATTTTTTAAATCCACGTCCTTTAAAATATTTTTTAAATCCATGAGTTTTTAAAATATTTATTAAAAAATCTACGTCTTTAGAATACATTTTTTTAAATTCACGTCTTTAGAAAATATTTTTTTTTTAATCTACGTCTTTAGAATTTTTTTTAAATCCACGTCCCTAGCATTTTTTTTAAATCCACGTCCCTAGAAAATTTATTTTTAAAAATCCACGTTCCTAGAAAATTTATTTTTAAAAATCCACGTTCCTAGAAAATTTATTTTTAAAAATCCACGTCCTTAAATTTTTTTTTTTTAAATCCACGTCCTTAGATTTTTTTTTAAAAATCCACGTCCTCAGATTTGTTCCTAAAAATCCACGTCCTTAGATTTAAAAAAAAATCCACTTCCTCAGATTTTAAAAAAAAAATCCACTTCCTTAGATTTAGAATTTGTTTTTTTTTTATTAAACCACGTCCTTAGATTTTTTTTAAAAATCCACGTCCTTAGAAAACATCTTTTTTAAGTCCACGTCTTTAGAAAATATTTTTTAAAAAATCTACGTCTTTAGGAAATATTTTTTAGAAAATCCACGTTTGATATTTTTATCGTATATTTTCAAAAAATCCCGATTTTATAATAATTTAAAAATCCAGATATTGAAGACCTTTAACGTATTCTTTGTCTATATTGAACATTAAAGAATCTCCTTTCAAAGTAATGCCTTTCGACTTTCGAATTACATTAACGTCATTATCTATTGCTCTCCCTTACGAATGCTTGTTTATTAGGTTTCCTCGCTTTTATTTTCATTTCAATTCTTCCGGCCTTAGAATGTCGATTTCATTCATGGCTCGAAAGGTCACGACGAAAGTAAAGACAATTTCATTTCGGCACTTTTCCAGTGAAATAATTCAACACTCAATTGTATTGATTTCATCGTCACAACAAATTCGCAATTTCATTTTGGCAGTGAAAGGAAGAATCAACGTTTTGCACTTTAGGCAGGGTATGGATGATGAAGAGAGAGAGAGGGGTAGGAGTAGGGGGCAGGGAGAAACCAAACAAAGTAGAAAAGCTGAGTAACAAATTTTCCCTTCATGCAGCCTTTTCAAGGCTGAATTGATGATTGCAATTGCAATCCCAGTTGCAATGCCTTGTTGAAGTGATTCCTTCTTCTTCAATTTTCTATTGTTCTTCCTTCGTCCTCTGGCAGCGGCAGCATCTCAATTTCAATTAACAGTCAAAATACCCTGTGTACTACTTTTGTAACTTTTATGGCAAACAAATTGATTTTCAATTATCATTAAAAATTATTTCACACTTACAAAGTTTTCTATCACTTTCAATTCGCAAAATGCCACCCACACCCATACACTTACTCCATGCCGACCAACCATCCACCCACCAGCCATGGGAACCCACATGGCCCATATAAGCAGACAATTGGTAGCTATGAAACTTTGTTCGAACTGAAGGAGTTTGCAATGGCTGGTTGCAGCTGCACCATGGCCAACATTGATTTTCCTTTCTTAAGGCTTTTTGTTTGAAAAGGGAGGGAGAGGCGGGAAGGTAGGTTTGAAGTGGGTGGTCATTAGTTTTGTTTGCTGGCCGGAGGAGGGGAATTTTGTGAGCAAAGTTGCAACTTAGAAAATAATAAAAAGTGAGAATTAATTTAAAACAATTAAAATGTTAGCGAACGAACGACAAGCAGAGCAGAGCGAAAAAAAAAATTGAAAGGAAAAACCAATAAAAGAAAATGCGAAAATCATGTTGTGATATGAGAGGGAAAACTCGATTGCAGAGGTTTAGGTAGGGTGATTTGAAGGGTAAAAGCAATAAAAGTGGGTAATTAATGAAATTCGAAATAATTGGAAACTAGTTTTGAAAAATAAAAAAATATTGAAAAATTCGTACCAAAAAGGATACGATGGAATACTTTTTTTTTCGAAGGGGATGAGCTAGAATTTTGAAATTTGGCATGAGAGTCAGTATAGACGTACCAATAGATTCTTGGAAATTCGAACTTTAAAGTTACGAAAAGTACTAAAAAGGTACCATTTGGTACTATGTGAACGGTTATAGAACTAAAAACTTGAAATTTGGTATGCGAATCAAGGTTGGAAAGTTAATTTGATATATGAAGGTGATTTTGGAAATGTGTACTAAAGGGTACAAAAGTACTAATATGTACTGAAAAATTGAATACTTTGTATAGAACCAAAGGAATGAGCTAGAATTGTGAAATTTGGAATAAGAGGCCCTGAAGGTACCTAAAGCTTTTGGAAATTTGAACCTTACGGTTACGAAAAGTGCTAAAATGGTACTAAACTTTTAAAATGGTACCATTTGGTTTTAAGTGAACGGATAGAGGTAAATGGTACTAACAATTGAAAATTTGTATTGGACCAAAGGAATGACTTAGAATTCTAAAATTTAAACTGAAAGTCACTAAAGGAGTGCAGACCATATATACCAAAGGGTCTTTTGGAAATTCGAAGTTAAAAGTTCTAAAATGGTACTACATTTCTAAAATTGTACCATTTGGTACTATGTGAATGGAGTGAGTTAAAAAAAGGAAGGTGAAATTTGTTATGAGAATCAAGGTTGAAAAGTAAGTTTAAAGAGGTTTTCGAAATGTGCGAACTGTACTAAATGGTACTAAATTTGTAAAATGTTGGCTTAGTTTGAATGGAAGAAGCTGAAATTTCGAAATTTTTTTATCGCGGCCTTGCTGGTGGTAGGTTTGAAATAAAGAGGTGGATTTGGAAATATGGTTTACGCTGAGAGGAAAAAGGTGGAATTTTAAAATTTTGTACAGAATGTGGTCTTTCTGGAAATGCGTACCGAAGGAACTAAATGGTAGTAAATCTATATTTAACAAGAAAAAACACGAGCAAGTTCGGCCGGACCGAACTTTAAATAACCTCTACCATTTGCAACGAATTTCGCAATTTTCCAAAAAATAAAATCCGTCAAAATTTTCTATTAAAATAATTAAAATGCCGAATAATGCCGTTATATTAGGATCTATACGACGACGTGGATCTGCATAGGCAACCAAAAAGTGGACCTACTCTAACAATTTTCTGTCACAGGCTGTAGCATCCATTACGAACTTCAAATACCATATGTTAAAGAATTCCGGTGAATAATGTCGCTAAAATCATCAAAATACCGAATATCGGAAGTTACCGTTATATGGGGGCTATACGAAGACGTGGACCTGCACAGAAAATTTTCCGTCATAGGCTGTAATATCTATTACGAACATCAAAAGCCAAATCTAAAACAATTCCGGTGAATAATGTCGCTAGAATCATCAAAATACCGAAAATCAGGAGGTTCCGTTATATGGGGGCTATACGAAGACGTGGACCGCCACAGCCAGTTTTCTATCACAGGCTGTAGTGTCCATTGCGAACTTCAAATACCAAATTTGAAACAATTCCGGTGGTAAATGTCGCTTAAATCGTCAAAATACCGAATATCAGGAGGTGCCGTTATATGGGGGCTATACGAAGGCGAGGACCTGCACAGATAATTTTCTGCCATATGCTCGAGTATCTATTGCGAACTTCAAATACCAAATTTGAAACAATGTCGCTAAAATCATCAACATACCGAATATCGGGAGGTGCCGTTATAAGGGGCTATACCAAAACGTGGACCGGCACAGACAATTTTCTGTCTTAGGCTGTAGTATCCATTACGAACTTCAAATACCAATTTTTAAACAATTCCGGTCAATAATGTCGCTAAAAATCATTAGATTATCAAAATACCGAATATCGGGAGGTACCGTTATATGGGGGCTATACCAACACGTAGACCTACACGACCCATTTTCAATACCAAAAGTCCTGCATACATAACATACATTTGAGCAAAATTGTATCAATCTACTTCATTTCGTTCAGAAACTAGAGTGATTTTCACATACCAACAGACAGACGGACATCGCTAAATCGACATAGCATTTTATGCTGATCAAGAATATATATACTTTATGAGGTCTAAAATATATATTTCGAGGTGTTACAAACGGAATGACAAATTTAATGTGCCCTCCATACTATGGTGGAGGGTATACAAATGAAAAATTATAGCGTTTGACCTAGTTGCATTTTTTTTATCTCACCCTGTAGTTGTGCGAACAGCATCAAATGGTACAATTTGATATTGGATGGAGTGAATCTTCAAATTTGATATTGGGGTTGGACTGGAATCTTCAAATTTGATGCTGGGGTATCTAGGATTGAGATATGGAGATGATTTTTGGAAATGTGTACCATAATTGTACGAAAAGTCCTGAATGGTACTAAATTTGGTATTGGGTGAGGGGAAAGAGCTGCAACCCCGAAATTTGATATTCAAATTACTGATGGTATCTGTATTGGTGTAATGGTGGTAGTGATGGTAAAAGTGTCCAATAATTGCACGAAAAGTACTAATCGGTACTATATTTGATATAAAGGTCTCAGTTGGTGTTTGGAATTGAGATATAGAGGTGGTTTTGGACATGTGTACTTAAATTGTACCAAACGTACTGAATAGTACTAAATTTGGTATAAGGTAAGAGGATAGAGCTCGAATCCCTAAATTTGGTATTTAAATTACCGTTGGTATATGTGTTTGAGGTTTGGCGGTGGTTTGGAAATGCTTTCCATATTTGTACGAAAAATACTAAATGGTACTAAATTTGGTATTTGGTGAAGTGATGGGCCTGAAATTTTCAAATTTGATATTGAAGTCTCTGTTGGTTTCTGAAATTGAAATGGTCTTGGAAATACGTACTACTACTATAGAGATACACTTTTGATATTTGATATTGAGGTCACTGTTGGTCTCTGGAATTGAGATGTGAGGTTTTGGTTGTTGGTTCTAGGTTTTATATATGGAGATGTTGAAAAAATTGTCGATGGAAAAATTGGCTGTGGGCTCATTGTCCAATGGTTTTACAAATATCCTCCTCGATAAATTTCAACATCAGAAGATTTTGAAGGCTGTTTGGTTTTAAAAGTGAATATTTTCCTATTATTCTTTTCGAAAAAGAAAACTTTAAAAGGCGGAATTTTTATATATTGGTATAATTAGTTATAGTTATATAAGGATACCCCCTGATTTCATTTATTTTAAGGGTCTTGGCCATATTTTCCGGTTAAACACAGTTTAATATAGTCTAATATCTTAAAGCTAACGCATGCTTTAAATATTTTCTTATATCATTTTTTTTTCCTTATAGTCCTTGTTTTCCAAAACTCCCCAACAAAACACAACAATATTTTCAAAAAAAAAAAAAAAAAAAAATCAAACCCTTTCTTCGATTCTCTTCCAAGAATTTCTGTGCACAAAAAACTTCAATATCAAATTTCAACATTAATTTGCAGCTCAAATTATGTTATCACTCCTCTTCTCTCTTTCCCTCCCACTACTACCCCTTTCCATTATCCTTTCCCACTTAGTTGTACATATGCATGCACACATCGGTTTAATATTTCATTCGTCGTCTGGAATTTAATTTGTGAAATTCAAACTAATAATAAAGTCCACAATGCAAAGAATTCCAGGAAAAAAGTTATGACAAAGGATTTAAGAATTCCTTCGAAAGAGAAAAAAAAAAAACAATTGCTTGGACATGAAATTTAATAAGAATGTTTTTGGGAAGAATGCTGACCTGCATCAAGCTCCGTTGACGGATTGACGAAAATGAAGATCACATCGGAGTGGGTATAACTGATGGAAATTGATTTATTAAAAAGGAGTGTAAAGAAAAAAACCCTTCCTGTTGTAGGAAATTAAAATGTCCTGCATAATGTGGCGATGTGTATGCAGACCCTTTGTTTTAAAGCGCGCACTGTGGGTGACCAAAAATGTCCTTCAAAATACAAATTACACTTTTATTGAAAGTCCTTAAAAATAGTTTCTTGAAAGTTCTTTAAAATAATTTTTAAAAAATCAACGTGTCTTGAAAGTTCTTTAAAATATTTTTTAAAAAACTCTCGTCTATTGCAGGTCCTTAAAAATATTTTTTAAAAACAATCCACGTTTTTTTGGAAGTCCTTAAATATATATTTTTAAAAAACCACGCATATTATTATTAAAAATATTTTCTAAAATATCCAAGTATATTGAATGGCCTTGAAAATATTTTTTTTTTTAAATCCACGTTTATTGAGAGTCCTTAAAAATATTTTTTAAAAAATCCACGTTTATTGAGAGTCCTTAAAAATATTTTTTAAGAAATCCACGTTTATTGAGAGTCCTTAAAAATATTTTTTAAAAAATCCACTTTTATTGAGAGTCCTTAAAAATATTTTTTAAAAAATCTATGTTTATTGAGAGTCCTTAAAAATATTTTTTAAAAAATCCATGTTTATTGAGAGTCCTTTAAACATTTTTTAAAAAATCCACGTTTACTATGAGTACTAAAAAATATTTTTTAAAAAATCCACGTTTATTGATTGGCCCTTAAAAAATATTTTTTTAAAAAAATCCACGTTTATTGAAAGTCCCTAAAATATATTTTTAAAAATCCACGTTTATTGATTGGCCCTTAAAAAATATTTTTTTAAAAAAATCCACGTTTATTGAAAGTCCCTTAAAAAATATTTTTTTAAAAATCCACGTTTATTGATTGGTCCTTCAAAAATATTTTTTTAAAAAAATCCACGTTTATTGAAAGTCCTTAAAATATATTTTTAAAAATCCACGTTTAATGCACGTCCTTTAAATATATTTTTAAAAATCCACGTTTATTGCAGGTCCTTAAAAATATTTTTTAAAAAATCCACGTTTACTATGAGTACTAAAAAATATTTTTTAAAAAATCCACGTTTATTGATTGGTCCTTAAAAAATATTTTAAATAAAATCCACGTTTATTGATTGGTCCTTAAAAATATATTTTTAAAAAATCCACGTTTATTGATTGGTCCTTAAAAAATATTTTTAAAAAAAACCCACGTTTATTGATTGGTCCTTAAATATATATTTTTAAAAATCCACGTTTATTGATTGGTCCTTAAAAAAATATTTTTAAAAATCCACGTTTATTGATTGGTCCTTAAAAAATATTTTTAAAAAATCTCTGTGTATTGATTGGTCCTTAAAAAATATTTTTTTAAAAAAATCCTCGTTTATTGCAGGTCTTTAAAAAATATTTTTTAAAAAATCCACCTTTATTGATTGGTCCTTCAAAAATATTTTTTTAAAAAAATCCACGTTTATGGAAAGTCCTTTAAACATTTTTTAAAAAATCCACGTTTGTTATGGGTACTTAAAAATATTTTTTAAAAAATCCACGTTTGTTATGGGTACTTAAAAATATTTTTTAAAAAATCCACGTTTATTATGGGTCCTTAAAAAATATTTTTGAAAAAAATCCACGTTTATTGCAGATCCTTGAAAAATGTTTTTTAAAAAATCCAAGTTTATTGAAAGTCCTAAAACACATTTTTAAAAAATCCACGTTTATTGATAGTCCTATAAAAAAATTTTTTAAAAAATCCCCATTTAATGAGGGTCCTTAAAATATTTTTTTTTTAAAAATCCACGTTTATTGAAGGTCCTTTAAAGCATATTCTTAAAAAAACATGTTTATTGAAAGTCCTTAAAAATATATTTTTTAAAAATCCACGTTCTTAATTTTTTTGTGGTTATCCTTAGTTTGTATTTCTAAAAAAATATTGATCTTTTTTTTTTTTTTTTTTTGTGAATCCATAATTGTTGCTCATTTGTTCCACTGTCCTGCTGGTCCACGATATTACTTTAATCCAGCGTGGTTTTAGCGCATTCATATTCATAATTTCATCGTTGTAACCTCATTGATGATGATGGGGCTGATGACGATGACACCGATGATGTTGCTGCTGGTTGGCTGACTGGCCAGCCGGTTATGATGGCGTTGGTGATACCTCATGCCTGAATGATGAGGCTGATAAAGCTCAAGTCCACTCTGATGTTATTGTTGGTTGTTTGGGTATTGTTGTGATATGTTTGTGAGGCACGTGTGGTGCGTATGTTGTTTTCTCCCCTTCACGGCGAAAAAAAACAACAACAACGCAAAACTTCGCTACCCATGGCCGTTTTTGCCACCACGCAAGCATCCACGGTTCCATGGTGCCATGTTGATGTTGAAACGTGATGTTGTTGTTGCTGTTGCCTGTAAATGAAAACAATACCCAAGTAACGTATTTTCGGAAAATGTTGCATAGTGGCGGTGTACATATGATCCACGCTATCAGGCCATCCAATGCAAGAGGAAGGGGTCTCTCATGGTAATATGGTGATGTGGCAGTGGTTATGCTTTGTTATGAATGCTAGTAACTTGGTGTTGTGACCAGTCGGTCGGTCGGCCGGCCGGCAGTCAGCTGGTGTTGTTTGGTTTGTTATCAAAAATCTCACCATCACCATCTATGACAGGATTTTTGATCTTCCTTACCACCAACCCCTTCATCGAGGCAGTTACCAGCAAGAACAACCGCATCACTGGCGGTACAACTCGTTCGAATAGGAATGAAGCAACAACGGCAGCAGCAGCCATCATCGGCATCATTATTACCATGAAACATCATCCGTTTACAAGTGAAACTGGGGTTAAATGGTTTTTCGTTAAAGTTGGCTACTATTTGGATTTTACTTTTTGCATCCGGTTACATGGACCCACACACACGCGCATACATGGCAGGGATGGGGAATTCAGGCAGGTGGTCTATAAACGGTGTTTGAATACTTTCAAATAATCCACTCTTATTGATGGTCCTTAAAAATATTTTTTAAAAAATCCACGTTTATAGATAGTCCTTAAAAATATTTTTTAAAAAATCCACGTTTATAGATAGTCCTTAAAAATATTTGTTAAAAAATCCACGTTTATAGATAGTCCTTAAAAATATTTGTTAAAAAATCCACGTTTATAGATAGTCCTTAAAATTATTTCTTAACAAATCCACGTTTATTGGAAGTCCTTAAAAATATTTTTAAAAAAATCCACGTTTATTGATAGTCCTTAAAAATATTTTTTAAAAATCCACGTTTACTAAAAATCGATAAAAATATTTTTTCAAAAGTCCACGTTTATTGATAGTCCTGAAAAATATTTTATAAAAAATCCACATTTACTGAAAATCCTTAAAAATATTGTTTAAAAATCCACGTTTACTAAAAGTCCTTAAAAATATTTTTTTAAAAAATCCACGTTTATTGATAGTCCTGAAAAATATTTTATAAAAAATCCACGTTTATTGATAGTCTTTAAAAATATTTTTTAAAAAATCCACTTTTATTGATTGGTCCTTAAAAATATTTTTAAAAAAATCCACGTTTAGTGATTGGTCCTTAAAAATATTTTTTAAAAAATCCACTTTTATTGATTGGTCCTTAAAAATATTTTTAAAAAAATCCACGTTTAGTGATTGGTCCTTAAAAATATTTTTAAAAAAATCCACGTTTATTGATTGGTCCTTAAAAATATTTTTTAAAAAATCCACGTTTATTGATTGGTCGTTTAAAATATTTTTTAAAAAATCCACGTTTACTGGTAGTTCTTAAAAATATTTTTTAAAAAATCCACGTTTATTGATAGTCCTTAAAAAAATTTTTTTAAAAAAATCCACGTTTACTGTTAGTCCTTAAAAATATTTTTTTAAAAAATCCACGTTTACTGTTAGTCCTTTAAAAAATATTTTTTTAAAAAATCCACGTTTACTGTTAGTCCTTAAAAAATATTTTTTTTTAAAATCCACGTTTACTGTTAGTCCTTAAAAATATTTTTTTAAAAAATCCACGTTTACTGTTAGTCCTTTAAAAAAATATTTTTTTAAAAAATCCACGTTTACTGTTAGTCCTTTAAAAAATATTTTTTTTTAAAATCCACGTTTACTGTTAGTCCTTAAAAATATTTTTTAAAAAATCCACGTTTACTGGTAGTTCTTAAAAATATTTTTTAAAAAATCCACGTTTATTGATAGTCCTTAAAAAATTTTTTTTAAAAAAATCCACGTTTACTGTTAGTCCTTTAAAAAATATTTTTTTAAAAAATCCACGTTTACTGTTAGTCCTTTAAAAAATATTTTTTTTTAAAATCCACGTTTACTGTTAGTCCTTAAAAATATTTTTTTAAAAAATCCACGTTTACTGTTAGTCCTTTAAAAAAATATTTTTTAAAAAATCCACGTTTATGGATAGTCCTTTGAAAAATTATTTTTTTTAAAAATCCACGTTTACTGTTAGTCCTTTAAAAAATATTTTTTAAAAAATCCACGTTTATGGATAGTCCTTTGAAAAATTATTTTTTTTAAAAATCCACGTTTACTGTTAGTCCTTTAAAAAAATATTTTTTAAAAAATCCACGTTTATGGATAGTCCTTTGAAAAAATATTTTTTTTAAAAAATCCTTAAAAATATTTTTTTAAAAAAATCCACGTTTACTGTTAGTCCTTTAAAAAATATTATTTTTAAAAAAATCCACGTTTACGGTTAGTCCTTTAAAAAATATTATTTTTAAAAAAATCCACGTTTACTGTTAGTCCTTTAAAAAATATTATTTTTAAAAAATATTTTTAAAAAATCCACGTTTATTGATTGGTCCTAAAAAAATATTTTTAAAAAATCCACGTTTATTGATTGGTCCTAAAAAAATATTTTTAAAAAATCCACGTTTATTGATTGGTCCTAAAAAAATATTTTTAAAAAATCCACGTTTATTGATTGGTCCTAAAAAAATATTTTTAAAAAATCCACGTTTATTGATTGGTCCTTAAAAATATCTTTAAAAAATCCACGTTTATTGATTGGTCCTTAAAAATATTTTTAAAAAATCCACGTTTATTGATTGGTCCTTAAAAAATATTTTTAAAAAATCCACGTTTATTGATTGGTCCTTAAAAAATATTTTTTAAAAAGTCCTCGCTTATTGATTGGTCCTTAAAAATATTTTTAAAAAATCCACGTTTATTGATTGGTCCTTTAAAAAATATTTTTAAAAAATCCACGTTTATTGATTGGTCCTTTAAAAAATATTTTTAAAAAATCCACGTTTATTGATTGGTCCTAAAAAAATATTTTTAAAAAATCCACGTTTATTGATTGGTCCTTAAAAAATATCTTTAAAAAATCCACGTTTATTGATTGGTCCTTAAAAATATTTTTAAAAAATCCACGTTTATTGATTGGTCCTTAAAAAATATTTTTAAAAAATCCACGTTTATTGATTGGTCCTTAAAAAATATTTTTTAAAAAGTCCTCGCTTATTGATTGGTCCTTAAAAATATTTTTTAAAAAGTCCTCGCTTATTGATTGGTCCTTAAAAATATTTTTAAAAAATCCACGTTTATTGATTGGTCCTTAAAAAATATTTTTAAAAAATCCACGTTTATTGATTGGTCCTTAAAAAATATTTTTAAAAAATCCACGTTTATTGATTGGTCCTTAAAAATATTTTTAAAAAATCCACGTTTATTGATTGGTCCTTAAAAAATATTTTTAAAAAATCCACGTTTATTGATTGGTCCTTAAAAAATATTTTTAAAAAATACAGGTTTATTGATTGGTCCTTAAAAAATATTTTTAAAAAAATCCACGTTTATTGATTGGTCCTTAAAAAATATTTTTAAAAAACACCACGTTTATTGATTGGTCCTTAAAAAATATTTTTAAAAAAATCCACGTTTATTGATTGGTCCTTAAAAAATATTTTTAAAAAATCCACGTTTATTGATTGGTCCTTAAAAATATTTTTAAAAAATCCACGTTTTTTAAAAATTCACGTTTCTTATAACTCTTTAAAATATATATTTTTTTTAAAAAACCACGTTTATTGATTGGTCCTTAAAA
The DNA here is from genome assembly GCF_030504385.1 of Musca domestica. Classification (NCBI taxonomy): domain Eukaryota; kingdom Metazoa; phylum Arthropoda; class Insecta; order Diptera; family Muscidae; genus Musca; species Musca domestica. The sequence goes on along the minus strand of NW_026712156.1, from coordinate 619,988 downwards.
ATATATTTTTTTTTAAATCCACGTTTATTGATTGGTCCTTAAAAAAATATTTTTTTTTTTAAATCCACGTTTATTGATTGGTCCTTAAAAAAATATTTTTAAAAAATCCACGTTTATTGATTGGTCCTTAAAAAATATTTTTACAAAATACCCGTTTATTGGTAGTCCTTAAAAATATTTTTAAAAAATCCACGTTTATTGATGGGTCCTTAAAAAATATTTTTAAAAAATCCACGTTTATTGATTAGTCCTTAAAAAATATTTTTAAAAAATCCACGTTTATTGATTAGTCCTTAAAAAATATTTTTAAAAAATCCACGTTTATTGATTGGTCCTTAAAAAATATTTTTAAAAAATCCACGTTTATTGATTGGTCCTTAAAAAATATTTTAAAAAAATCCACGTTTATTGATAGTCCTTAAAAATATTTGTTAAAAAATCAACGCTCATTATAGGTCCTTAAAAAATATTTGTTAAAAAATCCACGCTCATTAAAGGTCCTTAAAAAATATTTGTTAAAAAATCCACGCTTATTAAAGGTCCTTAAAAAATATTTGTTAAAAAATTAACGCTTATTAAAGGTCCTTAAAGAATATTTTTTTAAAAATCCACGCTCATTACAGGTCCTTAAAAAATATTTTTTTAAAAATCCACGTTTATTGATTGGTCCTTAAAAATATTTTTTAAAAAATCCACGTTTATTGAAAAAAAAAAAAAAAAAAAATATATATATATATATATATATATATATATATATATATATATATATATATATATATATATATATATATTTTTTTTTTTTTTGTTTAAATCCCAGTTTATTTAGAGTCCTTAAAAATATTGTCTTCATTTATAGGTTTCCCATCCCTGGGCTTTCTACATACAACATTCAAACCAAGACTGGCCTGATCTTCTCTTTCCAACTGCCAAATTGCTGGCCTTTGCCAACCCCATTGACTCTGGCAAAGGGCAGCTAACGCCCGCTGGCTGCTGTAAATCGGCAGGCCTTTGGTAGTTCAGCCATTCCATTACAAAGGAAATGCGTTTCAATTTCCGTTTTATAATGAACTCAACCAAGGAATGAAACGAAAAAAACAATCCCTTTATGCGTATCATCTGCCGGTGAGTATTGATTTTTCGTTTTTACAAAAATAAGAACTGAAATGAAAATATTTCAGTGTCGCCTTAAACGCGTATCAATTAGTGGGAGAAATGTTCATACCCTCCCCCCTCCACCATTTTTTTATTAATTTACAATTTTCTTTAAATATCCTTATTGCAATGATAAAGGATTTCAATTTGGCTTATTATCCTGACATACACCTTAAATCCATTTGGATTAACCCCCCACCCGCCATAAGGCCTAAAAGCCGTTATGCATACGCCAGGTCGCGTGCCGGACATGTGTGTGCGTGCATTGGTACTCCAAACATACGCGGCTTAAAGGATGGGTGGTCGTTCATTTTCCACTCCATTTTAAAAAAACTCACTGACGATGGTCATGCGTTCGCTGTTGTTGTTGTTGGCATGTTGCATTTGCCATGGTTATCATTAATAAAGTTATTACATTCAATATTTGTTTAGATGTTGTTCCCATTTGCAATTTGTACTTGGTTCATAATTAAATTATATTTTTTCTCTGTGCTTTGTTCCTGGAGAGAAAGTGCCACTTTTCCACCCCCTTCCCCAGCGAGCCATTCTCTTCCCGTAGTAATACGCTTGTATGATTGATGGCTTCCATGGTGGGCGGTTCTGGCTTGGCCATCGTTGTAGGCTTAAAGTGCAGCGGCCTGGAAGTGTGTCAGCATTTTTCATAAATTTTCTTTTTCCATTTTAAACAACAGCAAATTGATTAGTTTTTAATGCTCGAGAAAGTCGTGGCATTCGCCAAACTCCTAAGTTCATTATTAATTCTAAGAATTTATTATAAATTATTAAAGAGTGCATACGGCAGAGGATATCCTGAATGGAGTTAAATATTAAAAAAATATTTTTATTCATTAGATAAGACAACCATTTGATATGAATAATATTCTGTATTTCGTGTCCATAGGAATAACAATAATTCGTTAAAAATATTTTTAAAAAAATCCACGCCTTTTGGAAGACCTTAAAAATATTTTTTAAAAAATCCACGCCTTTGGATAGGGCTTTAAAAATATTTTTTTAAAAAATCCACGTCTTTTGGAAGAGCTTTAAAAATATTTTTTAAAAAATCCACGTCTTTTGGAAGAGCTTTAAAAATATTTTTTAAAAAATCCACGCCTTTTGGAAGAGCTTTAAAAATATTTTTTAAAAAATTCACGCCTTTTGGAAGGTCTTTAAAAATATTTTTTAAAAAATTCACGCCTTTTTGGAAGGTCTTTAAAAATATTTTTTAAAAAATTCACGCCTTTTGGAAGGTCTTTAAAAATATTTTTTAAAAAATTCACGCCTTTTGGAAGAGCTTTAAAAATATTTTTTAAAAAATCCACGCATTTTGTGGAGGACATAAAAAATATTTTTTGAAACATCCACGCCTTTTGGAAGACCTAACAAATATTTTTTAAAACATCCACGCCTTTTGGAAGAGCTTTAAAAATATTTGTTTAAAAAATCCACGCCTTTTGGAAGAGCTTTAAAAATATTTGTTTAAAAAATCCACGCCTTTTGGAAGAGCTTTAAAAATATTTGTTTAAAAAATCCACGCCTTTTGGAAGAGCTTTAAAATATTTGTTTAAAAAATCCACGCCTTTTGGAAGAGCTTTAAAAATATTTGTTTAAAAAATCCACGCCTTTTGGAAGAGCTTTAAAAATATTTGTTTAAAAAATCCACGCCTTTTGGAAGAGCTTTAAAAATATTTGTTTAAAAAATCCACGCCTTTTGGAAGAGCTTTAAAAATATTTGTTTAAAAAATCCACGCCTTTTGGAAGAGCTTTAAAAATATTTGTTTAAAAAATCCACGCCTTTTGGAAGAGCTTTAAAAATATTTGTTTAAAAAATCCACGCCTTTTGGAAGAGCTTTAAAAATATTTGTTTAAAAAATCCACGCCTTTTGGAAGAGCTTTAAAAATATTTGTTTAAAAAATCCACGCCTTTTGGAAGAGCTTTAAAAATATTTGTTTAAAAAATCCACGCCTTTTGGAAGAGCTTTAAAAATATTTTTTAAAAAATCCACGCCTTTTGGAAGAGCTTTAAAAATATTTTGTTTAAAAAATCCACGCCTTTTGGAAGAGCTTTAAAAATATTTGTTTAAAAAATCCACGCCTTTTGGAAGAGCTTTAAAAATATTTGTTTAAAAAATCCACGCCTTTTGGAAGAGCTTTAAAAATATTTGTTTAAAAAATCCACGCCTTTTGGAAGAGCTTTAAAAATATTTGTTTAAAAAATCCACGCCTTTTGGAAGAGCTTTAAAAATATTTGTTTAAAAAATCCACGCCTTTTGGAAGAGCTTTAAAAATATTTGTTTAAAAAATCCACGCCTTTTGGAAGAGCTTTAAAAATATTTGTTTAAAAAATCCACGCCTTTTGGAAGAGCTTTAAAAATATTTGTTTAAAAAATCCACGCCTTTTCGAAGAGCTTTAAAAATATGTTTTTAAAAAATCCACGCCTTTTGGAAGAGCTTTAAAAATATTTGTTTAAAAAATCCACGCCTTTTGGAAGAGCTTTAAAAATATTTTTTAAAAAGTCCAGGCCTTTTGGAAGAGCTTTAAAAATATGTTTTTAAAAAATCCACGCCTTTTGGAAGAGCTTTAAAATATTTTTTCAAAAATCCACGCCTTTTGGAAGGCCTTTAAAAATATTTTTTAAAAAATCTACGCCTTTTGGAAGGCCTTTAAAAATATTTTTTAAAAAATCCACGCCTTTTGGAAGAGCTTTAAAAATATTTTAAAAAAAAATCCATGCCTTTTAGAAGACCTTTAAAAATATTTTTTTTAAAAAATCCAAGCCTTTTTGAAGGCCTTTAAAAATATTTTTTTAAAAAATCCAAGCCTTTTTGAAGGCCTTTAAAAATTTTTTTTTAATAAATCCACGCCTTTTGGAAGACCTTTAAAAATATATTTTAAAAAATCCACCTCTCTCGGAAGACCTTTAAAAATATTTTTCAAAAAAATCCACGACTTTTGGAAGAGCTTTAAAAATATTTTTCAAAAACTCCACGTCTTTTGGAAGAGCTTAAAAAATATTTATTTAAAAATATAATATTTTTCAAAAAATCCACGCCATTTGGAAGAGCTTTAAAAATATTTTTCAAAAAAATCTACGCCTTTTGGAAGGCCTTTAAAAATATTTTTTAAAAAATCCACGCCTTTTGGAAGGTCTTTAAAAATATTTTTTAAAAAATCCACGCCTTTTGGAAGGCCTTTAAAAATATTTTTTAAAAAATCCACGCTTTTTGGAAGGCCTTTAAAAATATTTTTTCAAATATCCACGCCTTTTGGAAGGCCTTTAAAAATATTTTTTAAAAAATCCACGCCTTTTGGAAGGTCTTTAAAAATATTTTTTAAAAAATCCACGCCTTTTGGAAGGCCTTTAAAAATATTTTTTAAAAAATCCACGCTTTTTGGAAGGCCTTTAAAAATATTTTTTCAAATATCCACGCCTTTTGGAAGGCATTTAAAAATATTTTTTCAAAAATCCACGCCTTTTGGAAGGCCTTTAAAAATATTTTTTAAAAAATCTACGCCTTTTGGAAGGCCTTTAAAAATATTTTTTCAAAAATCCACGCCTTTTGGAAGGCCTTTAAAAATATTTTTTTAAAAAATCCACGCCATCTGGAAGAGCTTAAAAAATATTTTTTAAAAAATCCACGCCATCTGGAAGAGCTTAAAAAATATTTTTTAAAAAATCCACGCCTTTTGGAAGAGCTTTAAAAATATTTTTTAAAAAATCCACGCCATCTGGAAGAGCTTAAAAAATATTTTTCAAAAAATCCACGCTTTTTGGAAGTATTTCAAAAATATTTTTTAAAAAATCCACACCTTTTGGAAGAGCTTAAAAATATTTTTTAAAAAATCCACGCCTTTTGGAAGAGCTTTAAAAATATTTTTTAAAAAATCCACGCCATCTGGAAGAGCTTAAAAAATATTTTTCAAAAAATCCACGCTTTTTGGAAGTATTTCAAAAATATTTTTTAAAAAATCCACGCCTTTTGGAAGAGCTTAAAAATATTTTTTAAAAAATCCACGCCTTTTGGAAGAGCTTAAAAATATTTTTTAAAAAATCCACGCCTTTTGGAAGAGCTTTAAAAATATTTTTTAAAAAAACCACGCCTTTTGGAAGAGCTTTAAAAATATTTTTTAAAAAGTCCACGCCTTTTGGAAGAGCTTTAAAAATGTTTTTCAAAAAATCCACGCCTTTTGGAAGAGCTTTAAAAATATTTTTCAAAAAATCCACGCCTTTTGGAAGGTCCTTAAAAATATTTTTTAAAAAATCCACGCCTTTTGGAAGGTCTTTAAAAATATTTTTTAAAAAATCCACGCCTTTTGGAAGGTCTTTAAAAATATTTTTTAAAAAATCCACGCCTTTTGGAAGGTCTTTAAAAATATTTTTTAAAAAATCCACGCCTTTTGGAAGGTCTTTAAAAATATTTTTTAAAAAATCCACGCCTTTTGGAAGGTCTTTAAAAATATTTTTTAAAAAATCCACGCCTTTTGGAAGGTCTTTAAAAATATTTTTTAAAAAATCCACGCCTTTTGGAAGGTCTTTAAAAATATTTTTCAAAAAATCCACGCCTTTTGGAAGGTCTTTAAAATATTTTTTAAAAAATCCACCCCTTTTGGAAGAGCTTTAAAAATATTTCTCAAAAAAACCACGCCTTTTGGATGAGCTTTATAAATATTTTTTTTTTTTTTTTTAAATCCAAAGTTTTTGGAAGGTCTTTAAAAATATTTTTCAAAAAATCCACGCCTTTTGGAAGAGCTTTAAAAATATTTTTCAAAAAATCCACGCCTTTTGGATGAGCTTTAAAAATATTTTTCAAAAAATCCACGCCTTTTGGAAGAGTTTTAAAAATATTTTTCAAAAAATCCACGCCTTTTGGAAGAGCTTTAAAAATATTTTTCAAAAAATCCACGCCTTTTGGAAGAGCTTTAAAAATATTTTTAAAAAAATCCTCGCCTTTTGGAAGAGTTTTAAAAATATTTTTTAAAAAATCCACGCCTTTTGGAAGGCCTTTAAAAATATATTTTAAAAAATCCACGCCTTTTGGAAGGTCTTAAAAAATATTTTTTAAAAAATCCACGCCTTTTTGGAAGGTCTTTAAAAATATTTTTTAAAAAATCCTCGCCTTTTGGAAGGTCCTTAAAAATATTTTTTAAAAAATCCACGCCTTTTGGAAGGTCTTTAAAAATATTTTTTAAAAAATCCACGCCTTTTGGAAGGTCTTTAAAAATATTTTTTAAAAAATCCACGCCTTTTGGAAGGTCTTTAAAAATATTTTTTAAAAAATCCACGCCTTTTGGAAGAGCTTTAAAAATATTTCTCAAAAAAACCACGCCTTTTGGAAGGTCTTTAAAAATATTTTTTAAAAAATCCACGCCTTTTGGAAGAGCTTTAAAAATATTTCTCAAAAAAACCACGCCTTTTGGATGAGCTTTATAAATATTTTTTTTTTTTTTTTTAAATCCAAAGTTTTTGGAAGGTCTTTAAAAATATTTTTCAAAAAATCCACGCCTTTTGGAAGACCTTTAAAAATATTTTTTTTTAAAAAATCCAAAGTTTTTGGAAGGTCTTTAAAAATATTTTTCAAAAAATCCACGCCTTTTTGGAAGACCTTTAAAAATATTTTTTTTTAAAAAATCCAAAGTTTTTGGAAGGTCTTTAAAAATATTTTTCAAAAAATCCACGCCTTTTTGGAAGACCTTTAAAAATATTTTTTTTAAAAAATCCAAAGTTTTTGGAAGGTCTTTAAAAATATTTTTCAAAAAATCCACGCCTTTTTGGAAGACCTTTAAAAATATTTTTTTTTAAAAAATCCACGCCTTTGGAAGACCTTCAGAAATATTTTTCAAAAAATCCACGCCTTTTTGGAAGACCTTTAAAAATATTTTTTTTTAAAAAATCCACGCCTTTGGAAGACCTTCAGAAATACTTTTTTAAAGAATCCACGCCTTTTGGAAGACCTTTTAAAATATTTTTTTAAAAATACACGGTCTTTGGAAGACCTAAAAAATATTTTTTTAAAAAATCCACGCCTTTTGGAAGACCTAAAAATATTTTTTTAAAAAATCCAAGCATTTTTGAAGGCCTTTAAAAATATTTTTTAAAAAATCCACGCCATCTAGAAGACCTTCAAAAGTATTTTTTTTTAAAAATCCAAAAAATCCACGCTTTTTGGAAGAATTTCAAAAATATTTTTATAAAAAGTTCACGTTCTCTATTGGGTCGTAAGTGCCAAATTCCATCCCATTTGGACAAATATTAGACGTTTGGTGCACAATAAAAGGTAAATCGGACGAAGTTATATATGGGAGCTATATCCAAATCTGAACCGATTTCGATAAAATTTAGCAAAGGTATTTCTGAGCTGTATATAGACAGAGGTCCTGAAATGACCTCCAAAGTACATTTGATTGCCTAAATCTTTTTCTAAATGCCATTCTAGTGGCCTTTCTGGACAGGAGGTCATTGTAAGGGCCCTATCAATTCCTAAAGGCTATTCCTGTGGTCTTCATTATACATGAAAATATTTTTTTATCAAACAATCAGTTTATCAATCCATTTATAATGACATAGGACCTAAATCAGGGACAATTGTAGGGTATTACATTTTCTGCCTCGACCGACCATATCCTTTGATTACTTGTTTTTTGTTTCACACCATTTCCACAGTCGTTGAATTTGTCTCCCGTTTTTCTTTGAACACATCAAAGAGCAAAAGGACCTCCTGCCACGCTCGTAATTATTTCTTTAAATTTTATTCCGCAGCTTTATTGTTAAACTCTATTATTATCAAGTAATAAGTAAACGCTGCAGGACACAAAATCCTTTCACAATAATTGGAGATTTGTGCTGGGGAGGTTGTTTTTTTCATATCCTCGCACAAAATGTGTAAATGTACCGTTGCTAATTTTCACAATATGCTTATGACGATGGTGAACCATCAAAAAAACCCGATTTTTCCCTTTCTCATATTCTGCGAAGAAAACCCATTGGGAATGACAGAGCGAAAAATTCGACTAATAAAAAAACGGTGGAGATTTTCCCTATCAACCATGCACATGTTACACACACACACGCTTCTAAATGAACGGTGAAAATATGGTTTTGCCACTTAGCACAGAACTCCTGGAGTAACGAACAAATCCCTGATGTTCAGCTGGGCTGTGCTGTGCTTTACGCACGCAGAATTAGCAGCTTGAGGTAATTCGCTTGTCGCTTCGGATGATAGTCAGGTTGGTATGGGTGTGTGTGCGTGAAACTACTTTAGAGCCTTGGATAATCGCATAGTTAAAGTACACGCACCATGGCAGAAGTGATGATCATTGCTCACAGCCACACACACACACGCGCACGCTCTTCAACTCCAGTGGGTATAATTTTATAATCAAGGACCGAATTACAAAGCAAATTAAAAAAAACGCATCACCATTCATAACCAGAAGTGAACGCATGCACGCATACTCTCACACACATCCTGATGTACACGCAAAAAATGAAACGCAAAAATAAAGAACCGTAATATTTCTACTTCTTCATGGAAAAACCCCGGAACACCCCATAACCGAGTAGTGAAAAAAAGAACGGCAAAGAATCTTTCGTTTTCCTATCCTAGCCACAAAGGCATCCAGTCAGTCAGCCAGCCATTTACTCAGTGAGCAGCGAATGTGTGTGTGTGTGTGCATGCGTTTGACTACAAAGTGAGATTACAACGAATTGTAAAAGGCAACAACTACAAAGACAAGGGCGAGAAAAAGTGGAGGGGGGGACTGAGAATGCACAAGAACATCAAACCTTTGAAATGTACAAAAAAAGGATATGTGTCGATGTGTGTGTGTGTGTGTGTATGCGTGTAAGTGCGTGTGAATGTGTCTGCATGAATGAGTGTGGAAAATCACACACCAAAAAAAAAGGAAAACCTAGGAAAAGTGCAGCGTAACTACAATTCAACGCAATTAAGCAAAAAAAAAATAAAATTACAAAATAATTGCTAAGTGCGGCACGCATTTTGTATGTTTATCAGTAAATGTGTGTGTGTGCTTTGGCACACCAATTACATTGGTATTGGTGGAATTATTTTTCGAATACGAAGCATGCAACAAGCGTTTGGGGGACAGTGTTTCAAAAAAAAAAAAAAAAAAAAAAATATGAAACTATACAAGCCCTTATCAAGTCCCAGTCCTTAAAAATATGTTTTTAAATATTTGCAGCTCTGTCAATCCTTCAATAAATTACTTGTGATAATTCAAGACCATAGCTCCATAGAAAAAATGGATCGACTATAAGATCACATTTTATAAGAGTTATAATTATTCAACATTTTGACACTTTATGTGGGATGTACATGATGGAGTGGACCTCTTTGTTCATTTTCCGATGAGAATATTAAGATTTGCAAAGTTGGAGCAAAATCAGATTATCCTTTCCATTTCTGTGCAGTAAAATATTTTTTTTTTTTTGTAAATTTTGATATTTTGTGTGGGAGTTACCAGAAGGAGTGGACCGAGATTGTCCAAGTTTGGACCATAGCAGATACTCCCTTGGAGAGTTATCGTGCGCTCCAGCCAGAAAGATGGACGGACGTTGCCAAATCGACTGCAAATGTCCTGAAACGGATTTGGTTCAAAGAGACCTAGGGTCGACAACGTTATTTCGATTAGGTATGTTTTGGGCGTATCAAATGATATATACCCCTTCTAGCCATATGGCTGAGGGCACAAAATGCAAGAGTATAGTTCAGGTGGTCCTTATGAAAAATTCTTAAAAAAATCACAATTCTACTCTGTTGCTCCTTTGAAAAATATTTTTTTAAAAATCCACGCCGTGCATTTTCGTAATTTTTTTTTTAAATCCATTCCGTGCTTTTTCGTTGGAAAAATATTTTTTTTTAAATCCACGCCGTGCACTTTCGTTGAAAAAATATTTTTTTAAAAATCCACGCCGTGCATTTTCGTTGAAAAAATATATTTTTTAAAATATCGAAGCCTTGTATTTTCTTTGAAAAAGTATTTTTTTTTTGTAAATCCACACATTGTATTTTCGTTGAAAAAATATTTTTTAAAAAATCTAGGCATTGGATGGTCGTTGAAAAAATATTTGTTTAAAAATCCACGCCTTGCAATTTCATAAAAAAAAATATTTTTTTTTAAAAAATCCACGCCGTGCACTTTCGTTGGATAAATATTTTTTTTAAAATGCATGCAGTGCATTTTAACTGAAAAAATATTTTTTTTTAAAAATCCACGTCGTGCATTTTCCGTGAAAAAATATTTTTTAAAAAATCCATTTTTTTTTTAAATCCACGCATTGTACTTTCGTTGAAAAATATGCTTAAAAAAATATTTTTTAAAAAATCCAGGCCTTGGATGGTTGTTGAAAATATATATTTTTTTTTAAAAAAAATACACGTTTATTTGAGTCTCGAAAAAATCTTTTTTAAAATAATACTCTTTTATTTGAGTCTCGAAAGAATATTCTTTTAAAAAATAAGCGTTTATTTGAGTCTTGCAAAAATATTCTTTAAAAAAAATACACGTTTATTTGAGTCTCGTTGAAAAAATATTCTTTAAAAAATCCACGCCTTGGGTGGTCGTTGAAAAAATATTCTTTAAAAAATCCACGCCTTGGGTGGTCGTTGAAAAAATATTCTTTAAAAAATCCACGCCTTGGGTGGTCGTTGAAAAAATATTCTTTAAAAATCCACGCCTTGGGTGGTCGTTGAAAAAATATTCTTTAAAAAATCCACGCCTTGGGTGGTCGTTGAAAAAATATTCTTTAAAAAATCCACGCCTTGGGTGGTCGTTGAAAAAATATTCTTTAAAAAATCCACGCCTTGGGTGGTCGTTGAAAAATATTCTTTAAAAATCCACGCCTTGGGTGGTCGTTGAAAAAATATTCTTTAAAAAATCCACGCCTTGGGTGGTCGTTGAAAAAATATTCTTTAAAAAATCCACGCCTTGGGTGGTCGTTGAAAAAATATTCTTTAAAAAATCCACGCCTTGGGTGGTCGTTGAAAAAATATTCTTTAAAAAATCCACGCCTTGGGTGGTCGTTGAAAAAATATTCTTAAAAAATCCACGCCTTGGGTGGTCGTTGAAAAATATTCTTTAAAAATCCACGCCTTGGGTGGTCGTTGAAAAAATATTCTTTAAAAAATCCACGCCTTGGGTGGTCGTTGAAAAAATATTCTTTAAAAAATCCACGCCTTGGGTGGTCGTTGAAAAAATATTCTTTAAAAAATCCACGCCTTGGGTGGTCGTTGAAAAAATATTCTTTAAAAAATCCACGCCTTGGGTGGTCGTTGAAAAAATATTCTTTAAAAAATCCACGCCTTGGGTGGTCGTTGAAAAAATATTCTTTAAAAAATCCACGCCTTGGGTGGTCGTTGAAAATATTCTTTAAAAAATCCACGCCTTGGGTGGTCGTTGAAAAAATATTCTTTAAAAAATCCACGCCTTGGGTGGTCGTTGAAAAAATATTCTTTAAAAAATCCACGCCTTGGGTGGTCGTTGAAAAAATATTCTTTAAAAAATCCACGCCTTGGGTGGTCGTTGAAAAATATTCTTTAAAAAATCCACGCTTGGGTGGTCGTTGAAAAAATATTCTTTAAAAAATCCACGCCTTGGGTGGTCGTTGAAAAAATATTCTTTAAAAAATCCACGCCTTGGGTGGTCGTTGAAAAAATATTCTTTAAAAAATCCACGCCTGGGTGGTCGTTGAAAAAATATTCTTTAAAAAATCCACGCCTTGGGTGGTCGTTTGAAAACATATTCTTTAAAAATCCACGCCTTGGGTGGTCGTTGAAAAAAATATTCTTTAAAAAATCCACGCCTTGGGTGGTCGTTGAAAAAATATTCTTAAAAAATCCACGCCTTGGGTGGTCGTTGAAAAAAATATTCTTTAAAAAATCCACGCCTTGGGTGGTCGTTGAAAAAATATTCTTTAAAAATCCACGCCTTGGATGGTCGTTGAAAAAAATATTCTTTAAAAAATCCACGCCTTGGATGGTCGTTGAAAAAATATTCTTTAAAAAATCACGCCTTGGATGGTCGTTGGAAAAAATATTCTTTAAAAAATCCACGCCTTGGATGGTCGTTGGAAAAAATATTCTTTAAAAAATCCACGCCTTGGATGGTCGTTGAAAAAATCTTCTTTAAAAAATCCACGCCTTGGATGGTCGTTGAAAAAATATTCTTTAAAATATCCACGCCTTGGATGGTCGTTGAAAAAATATTCTTTAAAATACCCACGCCTTGGATGGTCGTTGAAAAAATGTTCTTTAAAATATCCACGCCTTGGATGGTCGTTGAAAAAATATTCTTTAAAAAATCCACGCCTTGGATGGTCGTTGAAAAAATGTTCTTTAAAATATCCACGCCTTGGATGGTCGTTGAAAAAATATTCTTTAAAAAATCCACGCCTTGGATGGTCGTTGGAAAAAATATTCTTTAAAAAATCCACGCCTTGGATGGTCGTTGAAAAAATCTTCTTTAAAAAATCCACGCCTTGGATGGTCGTTGGAAAAAATATTCTTTAAAAAATCCACGCCTTGGATGGTCGTTGAAAAAATATTCTTTAAAATATCCACGCCTTGGATGGTCGTTGAAAAAATCTTCTTTAAAAAATCCACGCCTTGGATGGTCGTTGGAAAAAATATTCTTTAAAAAATCCACGCCTTGGATGGTCGTTGAAACAATATTCTTTAAAAAAATCCACGCCTCTATTTATCCTTGAAAAAACATTCTTTAAAAAAATCCACGCCTCTATTTATCCTTGAAAAAATATTCTTTAAAAAAATCCACGCCTCTATTTATCCTTGAAAAAATATTCTTTAAAAAAATCCACGCCTCTATTTATCCTTGAAAAAATATTCTTTAAAAAAATCCACGCCTCTATTTATCCTTGAAAAAATATTCTTTAAAAAAATCCACGCCTCTATTTAACCTTGAAAAAATATTCCTTAAAAAAATCCACGCCTCTATTTATCCTTGAAAAAATATTCTTTAAAAAAATCCACGCCTTGTAAAGTCCTTGAAAAAATATTCTTTAAAAAAAATCCACGCCTCTATTTATCCTTGAAAAAATATTCTTTAAAAAAATCCACGCCTTGTAAAGTCCTTGAAAAAATATTCTTTAAAAAAAATCCACGCCTCTATTTATCCTTGAAAAAATATTCTTTAAAAAAATCCACGCCTTGTAAAGTCCTTGAAAAAATATTCTTTAAAAAAATCCACGCCTCTATTTATCCTTGAAAAAATATTCTTTAAAAAATCCACGTCTTTAGTAGTCCTTAAAAAAATATTCTTTAAAAAATCCACGTCTTTAGTAGTCCTTAAAAAAATATTCTTTAAAAAATCCACGTCTTTAGTAGTCCTTAAAAAAATATTCTTTAAAAAAATCCACGCCTCTATTTATCCTTGAAAAAATATTCTTTAAAAAATCCACGTCTTTAGTAGTCCTTAAAAAATATTCTTTAAAAAATCCACGTCTTTAGTAGTCCTTAAAAAAATATTCTTTAAAAAATCCACGCCTTGTAAAGTCCTTGAAAAAATATTCTTTAAAAAAATCCACGCCTCTATTTATCCTTGAAAAAATATTCTTTAAAAAATCCACGTCTTTAGTAGTCCTTAAAAAAATAATCTTTAAAAAATCCACGTCTTTAGTAGTCCTTAAAAAAATATTCTTTAAAAAATCCACGTCTTTAGTAGTCCTTAAAAAAATAATCTTTAAAAAATCCACGTCTTTAGTAGTCCTTAAAAAAATATTCTTTAAAAAATCCACGCCTTGAATGATCGTTGAAAAAAATATTCTTTAAAAAAATTCACGCCTCTATTTATCCTTGAAAAAATATTCTTTAAAAAAATCCACGCCTCTATTTATCCTTGAAAAAATATTCTTTAAAAAAATCCACGCCTCTATTTATCCTTGAAAAAATATTCTTTAAAAAAATCCACGCCTCTATTTATCCTTTAAAAAATATTCTTTAAAAAATCCACGCCTCTATTTATCCTTTAAAAAATATTCTTTAAAAAATCCACGCCTCTATTTATCCTTTAAAAAATATTCTTTAAAAAAATCCACGCCTTGGATGGTCGTTGGAAAAAATATTCTTTAAAAAATCCACGCCTTGGATGGTCCTCAAAAAAATATTCTCTAAAAATTCCTTTTGCTTTTTCTGAACACTGTGCCTGAATTTTTCCAGGCTCTTCAATGATAAACATATTGCATCAGCTTAAAATCGCATTCTAACTTAATTTTCACCCCAACCCCTCTCCGTATCCTTTTTTTCTAGCAAAACAATTGCAACAAATTTTCCCTCTAACAGCTCAATTTTAGGACACAGCTAAAACAACACACCAAAAAACAAGCTAACAGCATCAGGATATTTCTATTGTTTATTTTTCAATGGCAAACTAGTTACTTGTTGTTGTTGTTGTTTTTCATATCCTTAGGGAGTTAACATAAAAATTTCTATCCATCCACTCACCAACCAAACTCAGCCATGTTCTCAGGCTAAGTTGCAGGGATAGCTTGTTGAGCGATGCATGGAAATAACTGCTAAATGAATGAATGGCTGATGGACTGACTGACGATGTGGCCTGTAGTTTGTTCGCCAATTATTATTATTCGCCAATGCCTGTCTATCCATCCATCCGTCTGTCTGCCTGTCGGTCCGTCATTGGAATATGGTTGTTGACCAAGTTTTGTGGGTAGTTTTTACTTTCAATTTTAATTTGATATGAACAAATTTTGGATGATGGGAAAACTGTTTTTTTCCTGTCTCGCAACACCCCGCAGCCATTTGCCCTTTTTCCCCCTCCCCATCCCTCCCGTTCACAAGTAAAATTGCAATTACAATTAGTTTTCAATTTCAATTGGAAGTTGTTTGGCGTTATTGCTCTATTACGTATTGTCTGCGGTTTCTTGTGGCCGGGATGAATGGCTGGCTGGCTGACGGGCTATGTAACTAGTAGTTGTTGCTGTTTTCTTATGCTAGGATGCGCGTGGGAAATGTTTGTTTTTCCCTGACATCCTCAAGGATAACATGGGGAGGGTGAGTAGCACGATGTAGTGCAAGTAAATGCGTGAAATATTTGCGGTATGTTTCCTTCTTTTTTTTTGGGTATCCTGTGCAAGTGCGGATAATTGCGCTTTCTGCCTGAGAACAAGGATCAGATCTCTCGTCTGTTTTAAATTAAGTTATATCAATTTCATTCCATGGCCATTTATCTGTTTGCCATCAGGCAGACAGACAAACAGACACATCGACCAACCCACCCACAATTATTTGCAAGTAATTGGAAGGCGAACGGAAAAGTGGGTTATTTTTGGTGGGAACCATGTTTGGCAATTTATTATTGGCAGGATATATATTGAGAAATGTGGTAAGAATACCCAAAGGAATCGCTGGTTTTTGGATAGTCATAACAGAAATTTTAATTGCATCCGGTGGTTACAACAACACGTGGGAAAGTTATTATATTTGTTGTTTTTTTTAAAAAAAAAATCCACGTTTGTTGGATCATTGAAAAAATATTTTTTAAGAAATCCACGTTTGTTGGGTCATTAAAAAAATATTATTTAAGAAATCCACGTTTGTTGGGTCATTGAAAAAATATTTTTTAAGAAATCCACGTTTGTTGGGTTATTGAAAAAATATTTTTTTAAGAAATCCACGTTAGTTGGGTCATTGAAAAAAAATATTTTTTAAGAAATTCACGTTTGTTGGGTCATTGAAAAAATATTATTTAAGAAATCCACGTTTGTTGGGTCATTGAAAAAATATTTTTTAAGAAATCCACGTTTGTTGGGTCATTGAAAAAATATTTTTTAAGAAATCCACGTTTCTTGGTTTTTGTAAAAATGTTGTTAAAAAATCCACGCTTCTTGGTCCATGAAAAAATATTCTTTAAAAAATCTACACTTTGGATGGTTCTTGAAAAAATATTCTTCAAAAAATCCACGACCTGGATGGTTCTAAAATAAATTGATTTTTAAAAAAAATCCTCGCTTTGGATGGTTCTAAAAGAAATTGATTTTTAAAAAAATCCTCGCTTTGGATGGTTCTTGAAAAAATATTCTTAAAAAAATCCACGTTTCTTTGGTCCTTAAAGAAATATTCTTTAAAAAATCTAGGCCTTGAAAGGTTTTCTTAAAGAATACGCCTTGAATGGTCGTTAAAAAAATATTCTTTAAAAAATCTTCGCCTTGAATGGTCGTTAAAAAAATATTCTTTAAAAAATTCACTTTTAATTGGTCCTTGAAGAAATATTCTTTAAAAAATTCACGACTTGAGTGGTCGCTGAAAAAATATTCTTTAAAAAATGTCCATTTATTTGCAATTGGACCCTAAAAATATTTTTTAAAAAATCCACGTCTTGTATAGTCCTTGAAAAAATATTCTTTAAAAAATGTCCATTTATTTGCAATTGGACCCTAAAAATATTTTTTAAAAAATCCACGTCTTATATAGTCCTTGAAAAAATATTCTTTAAAAAATGTCCATTTATTTGCAATTGGACCCTAAAAATATTTTTTAAAAAATCCACGTCTTGTATAGTCCTTGAAAAAATATTCTTTAAAAATGTCCATTTATTTGCAATTGGACCCTAAAAATATTTTTTTAAAAATCCACGTCTTGTATAGTCCTTGAAAAAATATTCTTTAAAAAATCCACGTCTGGTATAGTCCTTGAAAAAATATTCTTTAAAAAAGCCACGTCTTGGATAAGTCCTTGAAAAAATATTCTTAAAATATCCACGTCTCGGGTAGGTCCTTGAACAAATATTCATTAAAAAATCCGCGCCCGGGATAGTCCTTGAAAAAATATTCTTTAAAAAATCCACGTCTGGTATAGTCCTTGAAAAAATATTCTTTAAAAAAGCCACGTCTTGGATAAGTCCTTGAAAAAATATTCTTAAAATATCCACGTCTCGGGTAGGTCCTTGAACAAATATTCATTAAAAAATCCGCGCCCGGGATAGTCCTTGAAAAAATATTATTTAAAAAATCCACGCCTCGGTAGAACCTTAAAAAATGTTCTTTAAAAAATCCACGTCTTGTATAGTCCTTGAAAAAATATTCTTTAAAAAAACCACGTCTTGTATAGTCCTTGAAAAAATATTCTTTAAAAAACCCACGTCTTGTATAGTCCTTGAAAACATATTCTTTAAAAAATCCACGTCTTATATAGTTTTTGAAAAAATATTCTTTAAAAAGCCACGTCTTGGATAAGTCCTTGAAAAAATATTCTTAAAAAAATCCACGTCTTGTATAGTCCTTGAAAAAATATTCTTTAAAAAATCCATGCCCCAGTAGGTCCTTGAAAAAATATTCTTTAAAAAATCCATGTTTATTTAATCCTTGAAAAAATACTCTTTGAAATAACCTCATTTATGGAAGGTCCTTGAATAAATATTCTTTAAAATAAACACGTTTATTGGAGGTCCTCGAAAAAATATTCTTTAAAAAACCAAGCATTGGATGGTCGCTGAAAAATATTCTTATAAAAACGAGGACATTAAAAAAAATCCAGGCTTGCTTTGGACCTTTATAAAATATTTAAAAAAAATCCACGCCTGCTTTGGACCTTTATAAAATATTTAAAAAAAATCCACGTCTGCTTTGGACCTTTATAAAATATTCTTAAAAAAATGCAAGGCTGCTTTGGACCTTTATAAAATATTTAAAAAAAATCCACGTCTGCTTTGGACCTTTATAAAATATTCTTAAAAAAATGCAAGGCTGCTTTGGACCTTTATAAAATATTTAAAAAAAATCCACGCCTGCTTTGGACCTTTATAAAATATTCCTAAAAAAATGCAAGGCTGCTTTGGACCTTTATAAAATATTCTTAAAAAAGTCCACGCCCTTTTGGATCTTGAAAAAATATCCTTTAAAAAATCCACGTTTGTTTGGCCCTTAAAGCTATAAATAATGGCCTAGTTGTTGTCCTTGTTTTATTTTTGATATTTTAACCCAATACCGTGCCTTTTTGGCAATTGCTTTATTTTCAATTTCCTAGATGTGGTGTCCTTCGTTGGTTTTCTTGTCTTACTTTCGATATATTTATGAGATTTTTTTCCTTCGTCCCTTCGAACCGTTATCATTTCCTGCGACAATTATGATATTTGTAAGATTTGACATATTGACCAAAGGTTGCGGCTTCTTGTGGTAATTAATTTGTCACAAACAAAATCTTGACAGGTGTTAGATACAATTGCGATAATGATGACTTAGATGCTCTCGGCAGCTAGAAGTGGAAACAATTGAGCGAAGTTATGGCATGTCTTAATTTAGAATGAGCTATGTAGGAAAATATGGGGCTACAGGGAAGGGAAGTCATATTGAAGCCTATGTTTTCAGAGGCGAGGGGATACAACTGTAGTATATTTTTTAGGTCAGGTGAAACATTGTCTTCCCAGGAGTGTCGAAAAATAAGTCCTTATTTATTCCCTGAAAAAAATCATTTGCTTTTTAAATTCTCCCTTTGAATTTCAAACCGATTTTCTTGTTTCTTTTTCACGCCTTATTTATACCAACTAATTTGAACTATGAACCCCAACCGAAATGTATCGCCGCCTGGTACGGTTTTTTTCTTTCCACGAATCAAAGAAAATTCATATTTATATACTCATAATGGAAAACCACAGGCAAGCAACCTGCTGTGCAGTTTTATTTTTCTTTTATTATTTTATTTGATTTTGGTTTTTTTTTTCTTTTTTGGAAATTTTATTGTTGGCTTTCTTTTCTTCCCAGTATGTGAATTATTGTTATTTTGTTGACTCAAATAACATTTCTTTTATTGGCCTTCTTAACAAGTTTTGAAAACAAACAGTCAAACAATTCTAATACAGGCAATTTGCCATGAGAATTATTTGCAATGTAAACACTCCTACAAATATATATGTAAGGAACTATAAATGGCTTACAGTAACTGAGAATATATTTTCAAGGACCAAAAAAAATTGTAGTCTTACGGATACCCAAAAATGTGGATTTTTTAAAGAATATTTTTTCAAGGACCTACAGAGATGTGGATTTTTAAAGAATACTTTTTTTCAAGATAATAAAGAGGTGTGGATTTTTTTAAGAATATTTTTTTCAAAATCTTACAACGGCGTGGATTTTTTAAAGAATATTTTCGTCAAGATCCTACATAGGTATAGATTTTTTAAAGAATATTTTTGTAAGGACCTACAGAGATGTGGATTTTTAAAGAATATTTTTTTTTAACGACCATCCTAGGCGTGGATTTTTTAAAAAATATTTTTTTAAGACCCTACAGAAGCATGGATTTTTAAAGAATATTTTTCTAAGGACCTACAAATTCGTGGATTTTTAAAGAATATTTTTTTCAACATCCTACAGAGGCGTGGATTTTTTAAAGAATATTTTTTCAAGCATCAACCGAGGCGTGGATTTTTTAAAGAATATTTTTTCAAGCATCAACCGAGGCGTGGATTTTTTAAAGAATATTTTTTCAAGCATCAACCGAGGCGTGGATTTTTAAAGAATATTTTTTTAAGATCCTACAGAGCCATGGATTTTTTAAAGAATATTTTTTTTTAAGATCCTACAGAGCCGTGGATTTTTTAAAGAATATTTTTTTTAAGATCCTACAGAGCCGTGGATTTTTTAAAGAATATTTTTTTAAGATCCTGCAGAGCCATGGATTTTTTAAAGAATATTTTTTTTAAGATCCTACAGAGCCGTGGATTTTTAAAGAATATTTTTTTAAGATCCTACAGAGCCATGGATTTTTTAAAGAATATTTTTTTTAAGATCCTACAGAGCCGTGGAGTTTTTAAAGAATATTTTTTTTAAGATCCTACAGAGCCGTGGATTTTTTAAAGGATATTTTTTCAAAGGACCATAAGACCAATAATCTTGGATATTTTTTCATAGGCTATCCAAGGCGTGCATTTTTGAAGGATGATTTTTTTAAGGACCATCAGACCAATAAACATGAATTTTCTTATACCCTCCACCATACATCGTATGGAGGGTATATTAAGTTCGTCGTTCTGTATTTTTATGATTTTTGCCACATTTTTCAATGAAATTGTCTGAAGTTCTACACAACGAGTTCTCTGTAAGTACTTCACTCCCTGAAATAGAATTGTCTATATAGGTCCACGATATCGTATATCCATCACACAATGGTCCCCCCCTGATACTCGGTATTTTGATGATTTTAGCCGCATTTTTTTATGGAGTTGTCTGAAAATCCACACAAGCAGTTCCCTCTGAGTATTTTACTCCCTAGAAGGGAATTGTCTATATAGGTCTACGTTTTAGTATAGCACCCATATAACGCTACCTCGAGATATTCCGTATTTCCAGGATTTTCGTGTCATGATTCACCCGAGTTGCGTCAAATGTCGTATTTGAAGTTCGGAATCGCTACTACAGCCTATTATAAAAATTCCTTAGCCACGACCACCTCTTCGTAGAGACCCCATATAATGCCTTTCATTTAAGCGATGTTTTTCGAATCTTTTTTGAAAATTTTCAAGTTCCTTTCTTTACTTGTTCAAAAATATTTATTTCAGGGATTATTAGACCAATAATCGTGGATATTTTTTGAAGGACCATCCAAGTCGTGTATTTTTGAAGAAATATTTTTTAAGGACTTTTAGACCATAAGCCGTGAGTTTTTAAGAAATATTTTTTTTAAGGACTTGTAGACCATAGTTCGTTACTTTTTTTTCAAGGACCTTTAGACAATATGACGTATATTTTCGAAAGTTTTTTTTTTCAAGGACCTTTGGTTTTTTTTAAGGACCTTTACACCATAGGACCATCAGACCAATAATCGTGGATATTTTTAGAAGAACCATCCAAGCCGTGCATTTTTGAAGGATTATTTTTAGGGACTCTTAAACCATAAGCCGTGAGTTTTTTGAGAAATATTTGTTTAAGGACTGTTAGACCATAGGTCGTGGTTTTTTTTTCAAGGACCTTTAGACCATAAAACGTATATTTTTAGAATTTTTTTAAGGACCTTTGTTTTTTTCAAGGTCCTTTAGACCATATGACGTATATTTTTGAAAGTTTTTTTCACCATAGGGCGTGGATCTTTTAATGATTATGTTGTGTAGGACTTTTAGACCACAAGGCGTGGATCTTTGAAGAATATATTTTATGGACCATCAGACTAATAAACCTGAATTGTTAAAGGAATATTTTTGGGAAATGGCTTTTTAAGTAATTTTTAAAGCCTTAAAATTTTGAAGAGGCATATTTTTCAAAAAAAAAAAAAATGGTTTTCAAGGACCAAGATCTGAATTAACTCAGGACCCTAGGAATATTTCAGTTATTTATATTTTAAGATTATTTTTTAAGATCCTACCTTTATAAAGCTGTGGTGTTTTTAGTTTGGAGAAATTGTTTTCAAGGGCCAAGATCCGAATTAACTCAGGACCCTAGGAATATTGCAGTTATTGCTATTTTAAGATTATGTTGTAAGATCCTACCTTTCTAAAGCTCTGATGTTTTTAGTTTGGAGAACCACCATGGCCATAATAGTTGACTTTTAAGAATAGCTGTTGAAGAAGCAACAAGGCTATAATAGTGGATTCCTTGAGAACTTTTGTAGAAGTATCCGCATATCTCTTAAAAATTCGTTTTCAAGAACCAGGAAAGCCACAAATCTTCTTGTTTTTTTTTTTTTCAAACTTTTTGTTGAGTAGTATGCTTATCTATAATTGTGATTTTTTTTTTTAATATGTTTTCAAGGACCATCAAGACTATTATCATGGACATTTTTAGAATTTATTTGCGTTTGCCGATTTTTTTTTTTGACAAGGCTCATAACCCTCAAATATATTTTCATTAAAATTTCAAGTTAATGAAAAAATCAATGTTCAAAAAAAAAAAAACTGTTAGTCCTTTGTAAGATATAATGTACTCATCCTTGTTCATAGGTCCAAAATCCCTTTCCAAAATATTCTTTAAAAGTAGATGTTGTCACGGCAAATAGTCTTAGGTCTTTACCAGGTCCGCCATACTAGCCATACATTTGGAGATTCTTCTAATTTAATTGCCATTATATATTTTGTCATTAAATATTAGTTTTTTTATTAAATCATTAAATCTCCCATTTCATTAATTTCTTATTTTCAAGGCAGTCATTAAATCCTTTCATTTTTTACTTTTTCATTCCCCACAAAAAGAAAACATTGTTGAAACACACATTCAACACCACGGCCACTTTCAATGGAAACTCCCCTGTAGTGCCCAACAATGCTCTGTGTGAAGAAAAACCTGTGTTAACCTTCCTCCGGAGTTAGTCGTCATTAGCAACCACAGATGCTATCTCCCGCTTTTGCTGCCGGCTACCATCATCATTATCTTTACAATCGTCCTTCGTGTAGACGATGTCGGCGAAGACATTCGTTGAACATTTCTTATCGACCAACACCAATACCACCAGCACCACATGTGATGTGTGATGATGGCCAACACTTGTTTCCTGTGTAGGCCCAAGCTTCCAGTAGTAAGCGTGCATGTGTGTGTGGTTTTTTCCATCAGCATTACAAGTAGCGGTGGCACAGTTCAGAGACCTACTGCTCGGCAACAATAGACCCCCATTGTTGTGGTTGTCGGCCTTTGCAAGACACACAAACAAAAGGTCCATCTAATGTTTTCCTCTTACCTCTTACCTTTAACTCGATGGGGGTTAGACAAATGTTCAAATCGAAATTGTAATTCTTGTTTTCTTGGCCTTGCCAAGATCGTAATTCAACATTAATGTCTTCTAATGTGACGTTGAATTTCCTTTTGTTGTATTTCGTGTTGCTTTTCTTCGATTTGGTTGTTTTCTTTTTTCTCCTTCAAAATTTATTGGTTTTCTTTTGTAAATGAGCCGACCGTTTTTTCGGTTTGAGGTTATGTATTGTTTAATTTCATGTTCGTTTTAATTTGTTGGCTAATTTTCTTTTTTATGGCTTCCCGTTTTTTTTTTTGGGACAGACGTTCGGGGTTTTTTATGGAGAACAGGAGTGCTTACACCTTTTCAATGGTTATTGCCATTTGTTGACTGTTGCTCGGTATCCTGCATGAATTGTTCGAGAGCATACAGCCATGGGTGGCCAGTCCACTGATGCTAATGAAAAGAGTAATTATGTTTGAGGTCTATTAGCAGGAGTTTTGGAAGCAACAGGTGGCTATTATAGAAGAGGTAATGTAATAAAAATTCGGAAGTGGCCAAAACAGATGCAAAGGTTTTGCAGTGATGGTCCTTAAAAAATATCCTTTAAAATATCCTTGTATATTGTTGGGAAGGTCCCTAAAAATACTCTTTTTTAATACTCTTGGATGGTCGTTGAAAAAATATTCTTTAAAAAATCCACGCCTTGGAGGGTCGTTGAAAAAATATTCTTTAAAAAATCCACGCCTTGGAGGGTCGTTGAAAAAATATTCTTTAAAAAATCCACGTTTATTGTTTGGCTTGAAAAAATATTCTTTAAAAAATCCACGTTTATTGTTTGGCTTGAAAAAATATTCTTTAAAAAATCCACGTTTATTGTTTGGCTTGAAAATATATTCTTTAAAAAATCCACGTTTATTGGGTACTTGAAAAAATATTCTTTAAAAAATCCACGTTTATTGGGTACTTGAAAAAATATTCTTTAAAAAATCCACGTTTATTGTTTGGCTTGAAAAAATATTCTTTAAAAAATCCACGTTTATTGTGTACTTGAAAAAAATATTCTTTAAAAAATCCACGTTTATTGGGTACTTGAAAAAAATATTCTTTAAAAAATCCACGTTTATTGGGTACTTGAAAAAAATATTCTTTAAAAAAATCTTCGTTTATGTTATCCTTGAAAAAATATTCTTTAAAAAAATCTACGTTTCTTGGGTCCTTGAAAAAATATTTTTTAAAAAATCCACGTTTCGTTGGTCCTTAAAAAAGTATTTTTTTAAAAAAGTCCACGTTTATTGGGTACTTGAAAAATATTCTTTGAAAAATCCACGTTTATTGGGTACCTGAAAAAATATTCTTTGAAAAATCCACGTTTATTGGGTACTTGAAAAAAATATTCTTTAAAAAATCCACGTTTATTGGGTACTTGAAAAAAATATTCTTTAAAAAATCCACGTTTATTGGGTACTTGAAAAAATATTCTTTAAAAAATCCACGTTTATTGGGTACTTGAAAAAATATTCTTTAAAAAATCCACGCCTTGGATGGTCGTTGAAAAAAATATTCTTTAAAAAATCAACGTTTATTGGGTACTTGAAAAAATATTTTTTAAAAAATCCAGTTTTTTTTTTGGGTCCTTGAAAAAATATTTTTTGGAAAATCCAGGTTTTTTTGGTTCCTCGGAAAAAAAATTTTTTAAAAATCCACGTTTTTTGAACCTTGAGAAAATATCATTTAAAAAAATCCAGGTTTTTGGATGCTCGCAAAAAAATCTTTATAAAAATCCGCGTTCTTTGGGTCTTCGGAAAAATATAACTTTAAAATTCACGTTCAGACAATATTATATAAAAACTCCGATAGTCCTTGATAAAATATTATTTAAGAACCCCACATATTTTGTCTTATATTTTTTTATCTTTAATTATTCAGAACCTATCCCAATTTTCTTCTTTTTTTTTTAGAATATCTCTTTCAAGGACGATTGTGTATAAATAACTTCCTTTTGTCCCTTCCTTTTTCCTTTGTGTACTCAAACTCATTCATTCATTCATCCAGTTTACATTTTACTTAATAGAATTCGAATGATTTCCAAATTAAATTTTCATTTTCACAATTCCCAATATTTTGGCAAAAATGGCTCGTCTCATGCCTCACCCCACCCCCCGCCAACATGATTGAGCGCATCGTGCACGTATTTATTTGCTCTCCGAAAATCTCAATCCTTTTATTGAATGTTTGGTCAGTGTTTGCCTTTTGCCAAACTGGCCATCATCGGCTATTCGAGAGTATATTTGTTGGCACATAATATGGCCAAACAACATTCTAATGATGCTGGCTGGCTGGCTGGATGGTTGACTGGATGGCCATGAGGAGGATAATACCCGAGCTGATGATGTTGATGATGATGGTGATGGCTGGAACGTGCTTAGTTTATATTCTGCACGCATCATTCAACCCATTAATGCTCCAATAGGCATCGAAACAAATTCTGTTCGCAACACAGCAAGGATGGACACACAGAACGTAAAGGACATCGTCATACACAAAATGATGCCTGCGAATGCATGGACGGACGGACGGACGAACGTTCCACCAGCTGGATATGATGAACACGGACATGTTCAGGAACTACTCAACGCACGAACAGATAGAGATTCCTTTAGGTTTATTGATTGTTTATGCGTATTTTTGTGGGGGGGGGGGGAGGCTGAAGAGTTGACCGAGTGGGTGGGATGGTCAAACGGATGAGCTTGATTTTGGCACGCACAACGGCTCCGAAAGCCCTCTGGATTGTAGTCCCCACACCCCCAACCACCCAACATCCAATGCGAATTCATCTTTAATTAACATTTACAACATTTTTGGGATAAATAGAGAAATAATGAAATGAATGAATGAATGGGTGAGCGAATGTCGGACTGAATAAACTGAGGAACATGGAAGCGTAGAGCAAAACCAAACACAAATGAAATAAGGGATTTGAGAAATATTTTGATTGAAATTTGAGAAAATTTCATTGTTATTTTTCACCAGTTTGTTTTGGAAAAATAAAAAAACACACCGAAACAAAACAGATTTTTCACTTTACAGCCCGCATTGCAATGCCTCGCATGGGTGGCAGGGGGGAACAGAGCAAAGATGGACCATTAGAAAAATAACACATTTCAAAGTGAAGAATTTCCTTTTTGAAATAGTTAATCAATCACATTCAATTTGGTTTGAATTGAATTAAACTACACGTTCCCAAGGGCTATTTTGAGAGAGAGAGGTAGAGGTAGTGGTCATCTGATGGCCATGCAATGACAAGGGGAAAGAGAGACAGAGCTGGTCAGTTTAATTTTGGCATTCACATCGAAGGTGCTACCAGTGATGGATGTTATGGATCTAGTTTCCGCATTTTCATGAGGGCATCTGATAGTGATAGTATTTTGAATTTCGAAGAGCCATCATCATCAGCAAGTGATGAATGAAATGAAATGGAGGGTGTTGAAATTTTTGTTTGGAAATTTCAACCGGGTAAATTGTTTAATTAGAAATGATGGATATTAGCATTTGTAGTATCTCGACATGAGATATGGGTAATTATAGAAAATGTAACTAATTTTGAAATTGTTTAAAAAATAGTACAAATATACAAGAATGCAGAAGCTGTTCCACAGAGAGAGCTTAAATTCGGTGGATTTTTTTTAATTAAAAAATAGTTTAATGGGTTATCAAGGACGTGGACCTTTTACAGAATATTTTTACAAGGACCAATAAGACGCATTTTTTTAAAGAATATGGTCATTTGCAGGAATTCTTTTCCTAGGTCCTTTAAAATATAGTACGTGGATTTTTCACATAATATTTTTCAGAGACCTTGGATTTTTTAAAGAATACTTTTTAAATGGACCAATAAACGTGGATTTTTTAAGAATATTTTTTCCATCACAGAATAGACGTGGATTTTTTTAAATATATATTTTTAAGGACCCATAAAATTAATTTTAAAAATATATTCTTTTTCGAGCACCATGATAAAAAATATATTTTTTAACGCCAAAAAATTGATTTCCTTTAAAAAAATATATTATATATATTTTCAAGGACCCATAAAATTGATTAAAAAATATATTTTTTTCGAGCACCAAAAAATGTATTTTTTTAAAAAAAGATCTATTTTTTTAAGGACCAGAACAAATGAATAAAAAAATATTTTTTCCGAGACCAATAAACGTGGATTTTATTAGAAAATATTTTCTTAAAGATCAAAACAAGTAGATTTTTTTAAGAATATTTTTTTCAAGGACACAAACAATAAATTTGTAAGGACATTTTGACAACAAGAAAAACCTGGATTTTTTTAAATTATATTTTTCAAGGACCCAGAGAAGCGTGGATTTTTTAAAGAATATTTTTTTCAAGGATATAAATAAACGTGGATTTTTTAAAGAATATGTTTTTCAAGGATATAAATAAACGTGGATTTTTTAAAGAATATTTTTTTTCAAGGATATAAATAAACGTGGATTTTTTAAAGAATATTTTTTTCAAGGATTTAAATAAACGTGGATTTTCTAAAGAATATTTTTTCAAGGATTTAAATAAACGTGGATTTTTTAAAGAATATTTTTTTCAAGGAGTTAAATAAACGTGGATTTTTTAAAGAATATTTTTTTCAAGGATTTAAATAAACGTGGATTTTTTAAAGAATATTTTTTTCAAGGATTTAAATAAACGTGGATTTTTTAAAGAATATTTTTTCAAGGATTTAAATAAACGTGGATTTTTTAAAAAATGACCCAATAAACCTGGATTTTTTAAAGAGAATTTTTTTCAAGGATTTAAATAAACGTGGATTTTTTAAAGAATATTTTTTCAAGGATTTAAATAAACGTGGATTTTTTAAAAAATGACCCAATAAACCTGGATTTTTTAAAGAATATTTTTTTCAAGGATTTAAATAAACGTGGATTTTTTAAAAAATAACCCAATAAACCTGGATTTTTTAAAGAATATTTATTGCAGGTCCAATAAACGTGAATTTTTCAAAAAATATTTTTGTAAGGACCTTTTGACAAAAAAAAAAAAAAAAAAAAAAAAAAAAAAAACGTGAATTTGTTAAAGAATATTTTTGTAAGGACCTTTGAAAAAAAGATGTGGGTTTTTAAAAACAAACAGAGGCGTGGATTTTTGTAAGAGTATGTTTTCACGGACAGAATAAACGTGGATTTTTTAAAGGAATTTTTTCAAGGATCAAAAAATTATTTTTTCAAGGATCAAAAAAATGTTTTCAATATTATTTTATTTTTTAAGGATAAAAGAAAAAATTATTGATAAAAAGCAAAGTTTTTCCAAGATTTTTACAGCGTGTTTTTTCAGAGACTATCATTATAAGACGATCTTTAAGAATTATTTTTAAAACTTTTTAATAAAGAATTTTTCAAAAATGTGATTTTTACAAGGACCAATAAAACGTGGATTTTTAATTAATATTTTTCCATTAAACATTCATTTTATAAAGAACGTTTTTTCAAGGATCAAAAACGTGGATTTTATAACATTTTTGCTCAAGGATCAAAAAAATTGATCTTTAAAAAATAGTTTTTCTTGGATAAAACGGCAACTGTTGTGTATTTTTAAAGGGTTTTTCAAAGTTCCTCAGAATCAAAATAACTGATTTTGCTTTAAAAAAAATTCCTTTTTAGGTATTGAAAAATGTCCTCTGTTCACCGGTATTGTTTGAAATTTCGTAGTTGAAATACAACCTATGACAGAAAATTGTCTATGCAGGTCCACTTTTTTTATAGCCCTACATATAAAGATACATGCCTTTATTCGGTATTTAAATATATAAGCGACATTATTTTCCGGAATTTTTTCAAATTTCGTATATGAAGTTCGGAATCGGTACTGCAGCCAATGACAAAAAAGTTATTTCGGTCCTCCTCTTCTTATAGCTCCCATATACCGGTCTTAATTTAGCCGGTATTTTTCGACAATTTTTTTTTCTAATTTGTTCAAGATCCTTCCAAATGGTGGAGGGTATTAAAAGTTTGGTCCGTCTGAACTTACTTTCTTTTTTACTTTTTGAATTTGCAATTGTATCTCTTATAACACCAATGATTTATTTTTTAAAATTAATTTCAAGTTTTCGTTTTTTTCAGGCTTCAACTTATTGCATGACAAAGTTTCTGGAATTTTCGGTAGGTATATATGAATGGTTGTTCAATTATTTAAAATTTATTACAATTTTTAAAGAAGAAGAATATAACTAAGTGATTAATGAAATGTTGTCAATAAGAATAAGTCCTCGAGGAGATTGGGCCAACGAAGTTGAATTTGTTTAAGCATTTTCATAAGCCCCCAAGACAATAGTCGGTCATATTTTAAAGTATTTTCGAAAGTATAGACGTAGAATTTTAATAAAGATTCTTTCAAGGTCTATTTGGTTTAAAATTATAGATTTTTTAATGAAGATTTGTTTAGGGATCACAAATTCCAAAATCGTGCATTTTCTAATTTTTTTTTTTTTTTCAAGAATTCTCTGAAATATAGTTATAATTTGTTCTTGAAAATTTTCAAAATCTCCAAGACTAAAGTTATGCATTGTTTTCAGTACAGCCCATGCTTTAGTCGTATACGTTTTAAGAATATTTTTGTTTTCAAGGACCTTCAAAGCTATATTCGTTGATTCTTTAAGGACTTTTAGGAAATAAAAAAGATTCTAAATTAAAATGTTGTTAAGGAACTTTAAACATAGTTTCTAAGGATATAAAAGTATATAGTTAAGGATTTTTTTTTATAAAAAAAAAACAATTTCCAGGGCCTGCAAGTCTCCAGTGGTGAATTTTGTAAAGTGTGTTTTTTTTAAGGATCTCCAAAGACTTTATTAACTTTTTTTAAAGAAAAAGAATATCGATCGCCACCACGTAGGGTTTTTTAAAGAATATTTTTTCGAAGGATAATTTGATAAGAATAAGTCCTCGAGAAAATTGGGCCAACGAAGTTGAATTTGTTTAAGAGAATTTCTTCAAGGATCGCCAAGGCCAAAATCGTGGATTTTTCGACACCTTCTAGGACATAGAAGATTACTCTTATAAGAATACATTTTCATGGAACTCCACAACTATTTTCGAAGATTTTTAAAGGAAAATTTTTCTTGAACCCCAGAGAATATAGACGAGGACATTTTAAATACCATATCACATAGATATCCCAGGACCGAAAAGATTACTTTTAAAAGAAATAATTTTTAAAGAACTTCACATCAATATACGAGGACTTTTTAGGGAAGAATTTTTCTAGGACCTCGAAGATATAGTCGAGGACTTTCTTAATACGGTTTTTCGATTCTTTGAACCTACAAGGTATTCCGTGGTTCTTAAATCATTATATTTTCAAGGACCCTCAAAGCCATAATCCAAAGCTTTGCAAAGAAGACATTTTTAAGGACCTCTCTGGCTATTGTCGAAGACTTTTTAAAGAAGACTTTTTCAATGATTTCCAAGGCTGTTGTCGAAGACTTTTTAAAGAAGGCCTTTCCATGGACTTTCAAGGACTCTCAGGGTTATATCTTGGACTTAAAAACAAACTTTTTAAGGACTATCATTGGAACTTTCTGAAGAACCATCAATGCATTGTTCGTGTTTTTTGAGAGGGTCTAAAATCTGGGATTTTTTTAAGAAGACTTTTTTACGGACTCTCCGGTCTTTAATCTTGTGTTTCAGGGACGTCGTATTCATGGAAATTTCTGAGGAAGGTTTTGTAAGGACTCTGGGTTGAAAGCCAGATTTTTTTTAATTAATTACAATTATTTCCTGTTTTTTTTTTTTTTTTTTTTTTTTTTGTGGGAAGTAGCTACAGTCATCATTCATATTTCGATTTTTTTTGTAACACCCACAACCTGTCTTTTGTGAATTTCCATTTTTTTCTATTTCACCAATAAAACGTTGCTTTTATAGGCCGATAACTTTTTTGTTTTATCAACTTTCTTTCTTTTGTGTTGTGTCCTTTATTTCCTTGCCTTTCATTCAATATGGCAAACATGCAAAACAATTTTTGATTACAAAATTCCTTTGATCCATGTGAATCCTGAATCCTGCAGAGAAGAGAACTAAATCATAAAACACGAATCAAATCACAGAATGCAACTCCTCCAAAAAAAAAAAAACTCCCAAGGAAAGGTTTGGGTTTGTTTTCAAATTGTGGGAGTACAGCATGGAAAAGGATATTGAAACCAATTGTTACGAATATGTATGTTCCTGTATGAATCCAGGACACCTTTAATTCTTAGTAGGGAAAAAGTATGGCCGACATTATACATCCAAAAATAAAGTAGGAAATATTGCCTATTTGAAAAAGTTTGGATTGATGTCTATACAGGACATGCTTCTGATAGTGGCCGGTTTTAGATTTGGGGTTTTTCAAATATTTCGAAAATTTCTCCTTAAATATTGATGCTTGGATAAATATTATTAACGATTTTAGGCCATAGGATCACAAAAAAAGGATGATTCCCCACAAAAATAATTATTTTGTTTTTCTGATCCTTTGGCCAAAAATCGACCGCTTTGATTTCATACGAATTTTTATTCATTCCTAACTCCCTTTCCAGGTTCCATGCACTGAAAACTGATATATGCCAAATTTATTTGAAACATTTTGACTACCTCCTCCTTATGCTTTTTTGCATGCCTTTGGCGATTTATTTCAAACATTCCTCAAATTACTCCCAAAATCTTCCTCTTTTGAGGGTATTACAGCAATCCTACTGACATCCTGCCCACCTCAACTTCGAGTCATTGAAGTTAAGCCATTGTTTCCTTTTTTCCATATTCATAAATATTTCATTATTTTATTTTATTTCATTTTTTCTCTCCCTCTCTCTCCCTCTCTCTCTCTCTCTCTCTTCCAAAAACTTCGTGCAATATTAGATTCTCGTGCAAGAAGCCGTTAACATATTTACCTTATTTTTATTGCAGGTAGGCTACTTCGTTTTTTTTTTTCGAAATTTTCCTGGTTATTTATATTGAAAGCCAAAGGAGTATTATATATGGAAGGATATTTATAATCCTTAAGTTGACACATGTAACCTACATTGAGGCGGCATGTAATGGGAAATACCTAGAGTTCATAACTCAGTGAATTCGTTTAGTAGTTGGCTGTGGATTGGCATTGTAAAGAAAAAAAAACTATTTCTTGGGGTTGAGCAGGAGGAGGAGAAGGAGGACGATTTGGAAGGTATGTATCAAGGCAATAAACAAGGTATTTAAGATGAAAGAAATGCCATCATTGTTGGTAGCAAAATTTTAGTTAATCTTAGCTTACAAAAAAAAAAAAAAAAAACTAAAGGCCAATTCTTGAATTGAAAATAAAATAAAATAAATAAATAAAAATAGATAAATATATGAGAATTGTATTAGATCCGGGTATTTTGCACCCTCCTGGCACACCACAATTTTTTAATATTCTTTTGTAAATTTTAAAGTACACCTTTAGAAGTTCTTTACTAAAGTCCTTAAAAATCCTAAAAACTCTCGATTTTTACCAGGGAGTCTTCAAAAACGGCTTTGCAAACTTCACTTTTTTTTATTTTGATTTTTTTTACTTTTTCGAGGATTTTTTCTTGAGATGTCCATAAAAACTATTTTCTGTAAAAATCAAACAAAAAAAAAAAAACAAGTAAAAAGCTGTAAGTTCGGACGGGCCGAACTTTGAATACCCTCCACCATTTGGTACAAATTTGGCAATTTTCAAAAAATAAAATGCATTGGCGAAAGTTGAAAAAAAAAATCTGTTTATAATGTAGCTGAAATCATCAAAACACCGAATATAGGGAGGTACCATGCCGGTTATAAAACGTGGACCTGCACAGACAATTTTTTGTCATAGGCTGTAATATCTGTAATAACAATCCCGGTAAATAATGTCGCTAAAATCATCAGAATACCGAATATCGGGGGGTACCGTTAATGGGGGCTATACGAAGACGTGGACCTGCACATAGAATTTTCTGTCATAGGCTGTAGTATCCATTACGAATTTCAAATGCGAAATTTGAAACAATTCTGGTAAATAATGTCGCTAAAATCTTCAAAATACCGAATATCCGTTATATGGGGGCTATACGAAGACGTGGACCTACATGGCTCATTTTCTGTCTTGGGATGTAGTATTCATTACGAACTTCAAATACCAAATTTGAAACGATTCCGGTAAATAATGTCGCTAAATTCATCAAAATACCGAATATCGGGAGGTACCGTTATATGGGGGCTATACGACGTGGACCTACATTGCCCATTTTCAATACCAAAAGTCCTGCAGACATAATACACATTTGAGTAAAATTTTATCATCCTACTTCATTTCGTTCGGAAGCTATGGTGGAGGGTATAAAAATGCCAATAAAGTTTTTAACAAATGTCCCAATAATTTCATGGCTTTTCTCTGCAGGTTGTCCTGCCGATATCGGAATATTTAAAAAATAAGTTTCAAATTTTAGATAATTTTTTTTTTCGGAACAACCTCAGATTTGAGATTCTTACTCGCTACTTTAAGAAGTCCTTGCCGCGAAGACGTCACACAAAATTGACTATACAGCTCGCAATTTCTGCAGCCAAGTCATTAAAACAAAGATTCTTGCCAGCGTAAATTTTATGGGAGCATATAATGATTTTGAATATTTTTACCCTTGCTTATTGGTAGCCTATTTGTTTTTATAAAATCAAAAAACCATCCTTAACAAAATTGGAAAAGGATAAGTTAATTGGGAAATATAGGGCCTTTAAAATCCACCTTTATTGAAAGTTCTCTTATAAATCGTGCTCCATTGGTAGCCTCACCTCTGTTGAAAATTCCCTAATAAATTTTGCGTACATGTTCATTTTTCCAGTAGGCAGGTTAAGTTCGTAAATGGGCCATGTAGGTCCACGTTTTCATATAACCCCCATATAACGGTACCTCCCGATATTTGGTATTTTAATGATTTTATGGACATTTTTCACCAGAATTGATTCAAATTTGATATTTGAAGTTCGTAATGGATACTACAGCCTATGACAGAAAATTGTGTGTGCAGGTCCACGTCCTCGTATAGCCCCCATATAACGATACCCCCCGATATTCGGTATTTTGATGATTTTAGCAAGATTATTTACCGGAATTATTACAAATTTGGTATTTGAAGTTCGTAATGAATACTACAGCGTATGCCAGAAAATTGTCTGTGCAGGTCCATGTCTTCGTACAGCCCCCATATAACGGTACCTCTCGTTATTAGGTATTTTGGTGATTTTAGCGACATTATTCACCGGAATTGTTTCAAATTTGGTATTTGAAATTCGTAACGGATACTACAGCCTATGACAGAAAATTGTGAGTGCAGGTCCACATCTTCGTACAGCTTCCATATAACGGTACCTCCCGATATTCGGTAATTTGATGATTTTAGCAAGATTATTTACCGGAATTATTAAAAATTTTGTATTTGAAGTTCGTAAGGTATGCTACAGCCTTTGACAGAAAATTGTCCGTACAGGTCCACGCCTTCGTATAGCCTCCATATAACGGGATCCTCCTGATATTCGGTATTTTGCTGATTTTAGCGATATTATTCATCGGAATTGTTTCAAATTTGATGTTTGAAGTTCGTAATGGTTACTACAGCCTATGACAGAAAATTGACGGTGCTGCTCCATGTTTTGGAATAGCCCCCATATGATTGTTCCTCCCTATATGCGGTCATCGATTGTTTTTCAAGTTTCGCATTTGAACATTGTAATGACTTATGACAAAACTTGCCTATGCAGGTCCACGTCGTCGTATCTCTCCAAAGACACTTAAAATATATTTTACAATATATTTCAAAATTTTTTCTAAACCCCAAAAAAGTTAAACAGCGTGATTTTCAAAGATATACCTCAAACGGACCTGACATAGGAGTTTAAAAAAAATGCTTACAGACTCCAAAAGGATCCCACAAAGTGGATTATATTTTTTCAAGACTCAAAACGGACCTAACGCCGTGGACGCTTCAAAGGGACGCTTTTATAGGATTTCACAAGTACATTTCTCAAGATTCTACAATTGATTTTTCAGTTATTTTCCTTTAAATAATCAAATATTTTTTTTTAGGTTTTTAAAATTTTGAAAGATTTCTGAAGAACCTTATGGGACGTCCTAAGATTTATTTTTCAAAAATCCTAAAAATCCCAAATTTCCTTAGTTTTCTTTAATTTTTCAAAAACCCTTCAAGGACCTTGCCAAAAAGGCTACAGCCTGATTTTTTATAGATTTTTCTCAAACCTGAAACAAGTTACAAAATGAATATTTGAAGAACTCCCAAGATCCCTACATAGCAGATTTTTTAAGCTCATTAAAAAAAATAAAATTCTATCGACCTCAACGTGGATTGTTTTTTAAGTTATACAAATATGATTTTTAAAAATGTGTTTAAGGACCATACAGAGTGGATGATTAAACATATTTTTCAGACTTTTTTACGTGGATTTTAATAGGTATTTCATAACTTTTTAAGGACTTTTTAAAATGGATTATTAAAGATATTTCCATGACGTTTCAAGGACTCTAAGCAGTGAACCATGGACATTTCAAGAACCCCTAAACGTAGACACTTAAATGTGGATTTTTTTAAAAAAAATTTCAGGACATTTCAAGGGCCTACAAAATATACATTTTTTAAAGATGTTTCTAAGATTTTCCAAGGATTCTATAACGAGAATATTTTAAGAATAGGAGTTTATTTTTAAAATAACTCATGGGGAGAATATCTCAAAAAAACAAGGGAATTGATGAGGATTGGTGGTTTTTTCCGAAACCTAGGTGTTCTCTTCCTCACCCCCTGGTAAACATTACCATCGTTCTCCACTAATAAACAAACGCTGTTTTTATAAAAAAACGTGGTTTTTTTAAAAATATTTTTTCATTCGCTATTAATGAACTTGAACATGGATTTTTTAAAAATATTTTTTCAAGGGCTATTAATGAACGTGGATTTTTTAAAAATATTTTTTTAAGGGATATTAATGAACATGGATTTTTTAAAAATATTTTTTCAAGGGCTATTAATGAACGTGGATTTTTTCAAAAATTTTTTTCAAGGGCAATTAATGAACGTGGATTTTTAAAAAATATTTTTCAAGGGCCATAATGAACGTGGATTTTTTTAAAATATTTTTTCAAAGGCTATTAATAAACGTGGATTTTTTAAAAATATTTTTTCAAGGGCTATTAATGAAAGTGGATTTTTTAAAAATATTTTTTCAAGGGCTATTAATGAAAGTGGATTTTTAAAAAATATTTTTTCAAGCGCTATTAATGAACGTGGATTTTTTAAAAATATTTTTTCAAGGGCTATTAATGAACGTGGCATTTTTTTAAAAATATTTTTTTCAAGCGCTATTAATGAACGTGGATTTTTTAAAAATATTTTTTCAAGGACTATTAATGAACATGGATTTTTTAAAAATATTTTTTCAAGGGCTATTAATGAACGTGGATTTTTTAAAAATATTTTTTCAAGGGCTATTAATGAACGTGGATTTTTTAAAAATATTTTTTCAAGTGCTATTAATGAACGTGGATTTTTTAAAAATATTTTTTCAAGGGCTATTAATGAACGTGGATTTTTTAAAAATATTTTTTCAAGTGCTATTAATGAACGTGGATTTGTTTAAAATTATTTAAGAATTTCGATTTAATTTTGAGTTGTTTAAGAAGCCATTCGTGTACCATTTGCAAGTTTGGAAAAAAACAAAAATATATTATTGTTAAAGTAACTGTGAAGACATAAACGAACCACTTTTAAGACACTCTAAGGTGCCTCTTCATGGACCCAGTTTTCAAGACTCTCCTAGAGTGGTAGGTTATTAATATTATTATTATTATTATTATTATTATTATTATTATTATTATTATTATTATTATTATTATTATTATTATTATTATTAGTATTATTATTATTATTATTATTATTTTATTATTAGTATATTATTATTATTATTATTATTATTATTATTATTATTATTATTATTATTATTATTATTATTATTATTATTATTATTATTATTATTATTATTATTATTATTATTATTATTATTATTATTATTATTATTATTATTATTATTATTATTATATTATTATTATTATTATTATTATTATTATTATTATTATTATTATTATTATTATTATTATTATATTATTATTATTATTATTATTATTATTATTATTATTATTATTATTATTATTATTATTATTATTATTATTATTATTATTATTATTATTATTATATTAGTATTATTATTATTATTATTATTATTATTATTATTATTATTATTATTATTATTATTATTATATTATTATTATTATTATTATTATTATTATTATTATTATTATTATTATATTATTATTATTATTATTATTATTATTATTATTATTAGTATTATTATTATTATTATTATTATTATTATTATTATTATTATTATTATTATTATTATTATTATTATTATTATTATTATTATTATTATTATTATTATTATTATTATTATTATTATTATTATTATTATTATTATTATTATTATATTATTATTATTATAATTATTATTAGTATTAGTATTATTATTATTATTATTATTATTATTATTATTATTATTATTATTATTATTATTATTATTATTATTATTATTATTATTATTATTATTATTATTATTATTATTATTATTATTATTATTATTATTATTATAATTATTATTAGTATTAGTATTATTATTATTATTATTATTATTATTATTATTATTATTATTATTATTATTATTATTATTATTATTATTATTATTATTATTTTCCTGAAAACTCTGAATTTTACAACTCTGATATTACAAGGTCCCTTTTCTCAAAATACGTAAATTCCTCACAACAGGATTTTTAACACTTTTCTCAAGAGTCCCAAACTCGTTTTAAACTCTTCTCAGGATTTCCTACTTCATTGTAGGAACATATTTTAAAAAGTTTTTCAATATTCGTCGAAATTTTATTTATTGAGATTGTGTTTCGACTTTAGACGTTATATTTTCCAAGGAATTGTTCAAGGATCCAAAAAGGACTTCGTGTTTAAAATGCTGTTTTTAATTCAAATCCAACTGACCCCGTTTCGATACGGGCTCATATGATGCATGTAATTTTCTGTTAAATCTTATTTCACTCATTCTGAATGTGAAGTCTGACGCAGGTCCTTATTGTTTTTCAACTGTTTAAAATCTATTGACTTTAAAGCGAACCGCTTCCACCCACAATAGTTTTTCCTAGGAATTTATTTGGGTTTTTTTTTTTTTTTTCAATTTTGCCCCCTCAAAATTACTTTTATATCCTCACAGCCAATTTCTCGTCCTTAAGGACAAAACGTTCTTAATGTTTCGTTTTACTAATTATCCGGCAATGGAAGGATTAGGCTATTACTATGGCTTGGGATTAGGAAAAAAGAAGTAACCTGTCTCTCTTTGGAACCACACCCACACCCCTACTATTTAATTATCCTTGGCACATGCTAAGAAAAGAAAGAATTCCTTTGGGAGACCACAATGGTTGGTGGTAAATGTTAGTTTCAATTAAAGTCCTTTTTCCTGCTACCATTTCTTTTTACAATTACAGAAATAGAGAAGAAGGAAAAAACAAGGACATAAGACACCTGAGTCTATTGGGTGGCAGGCACGTACTGCTCGAAAACCGAGCTCGCTGGCAAGGAAATGTGTTATGACATTTTTGACACCCTCAAAGGATACATTACACAAATGGTGCGTGTCAAAGGACCAACCACGCAATGGCATTAAAGATCCCCCAAAAATCTTAACACAAACAACAACAACGGCATTTTTGAGATTTATTTTTGTGGTAAAAAAATGCACACTCACAAACCTACTTAAGTTTCCAAAGAAACCCCACGTGTAGAGCACGAATCGGAGAGAAGCAACAACCCACCCTCCAAATTCTGGTAATGAATGCACTTTTCCCCAAAGGATAATGTAATGTACAAAAATTATGAATTAAAGACTTAAAAGTTAATCCTGGTTACAAATGGTTACAGCCCGGCAAATGGAGGGAGGATATATGTGTGTGTGTGACATGCTTGGCTGAGTATGGCTTACAGGGTTTCAGATTTCCCAACTCGTGCCAAATGGGGTAAAATCGCATTTTTTGTAATTTTTTTCACATTTATGGGATTTATGAATTTCTGTTCATTTTTTGTGAGCCTCTAAAAAATATGTTTGCCTGCCTGCATATGCTGCAAGTCCTCTAATCCTCTTTGATGCAGCAGAGGTCTTGCTCTTCATTCATTCGGTTTTTGTTTCGAATGGCCCTAAATCCATTTCACTTTCATTTTATTTCGTTTATTTTGTTGTTTGCGTTTTTGTTTTCGTTTGTTTGTTGTAGATTTCCATGAATATTTATCATTTATCTTTATTGCAGTTTATAGTGCAATTTTTCAAAAAACAACAAAAAAATATCAGATTCACATTTGCACAAAAAATGTGCTCTAAACGCCGTTTCTATTTCCTAAATGTTTTATTATTATTGATGACTTTATTGCCGCAAGCAACCCCCGGATCGCAGAACAGTGGGCTATTGAAGTTAGGAACAAGAAATATCATTTTTAAATCAAATCTCACGCAATTTAGCTCGAAAATCATAAAAAATATATATTCTTATTCCATCTAGGAGTTTTTGAAAAATTTTTTCGTAAAAATTTCATAATTTTTGAAAAATTCCATTGCTTGACTGCAATTCCTTGGAAAACTGTACTTTAAGGGTCCAACGACTTTTGATCAAAATTCGTCGAACAGTTATCCTCAAAAATTTATGTTTTTTTCTAATATTCTTAAAAATATATTTTTTCAGAATAGGAGTCAAGAAAATTCATCTTTAATAAGGATTCTCTGAAAATATTTTTTTTTCAAAAATTAATGGGTTTTCTCAACGATTCTTAAAAATCCACATTTTTGACAATACTTCATAAAAAAAAAAAAAAAAATATTCAAAAAGTGACGATATTTAAGCCCAGAATTCTTTGTAAATACAGGGTGAGATGAAAAAACTGCAACCAAATTCAGACTGCTGTCATTTCTAAGCCACTCGTCCGACAGCTGTTAAAATTAATCCATTATATTGTTTACAAGCGTACAAAAGCATTTTGGTGAGAATTTTCCAGAAAAAAAACTATTCGTGATGGAATTCGAGCGTGATAGTGTGATTTCTTTATATTTGGCTGGAAAGCCCCAAGTGGCTATCGTTAGAACACTCCAACATTAAAATGTGAATAAATCGTTTGTGTCTCGTACCATCGCTCGTTACCGATTACGTGATACTGGTAGCCCGACGTCAAGGAAATGGGCGGAAGAAAACAGCTACATCAGCAGAAAAGGTTCGAAAAGTAAAGAGCGACTTGATCGAAATCCGCGTTGCAGTGGCAATATTTGATTCGGCAAATATTGAAAAATGAGCTCAGGGTAAATCAGAGTAAATTCCGAATATTATCGCGAAAATATTCTGGAGGTTGTATTAAAGCCTTGGGCACGCAAATATTTTGGCCGCAGACCTTGGACATTTCAACAGGACTTAGCACCATCGCACTCAGCACGCGCCACCGAAGAATGGTTACAAAATGAGGTTCCTCGCTGCATTTCCAGGGCACA
The DNA here is from genome assembly GCF_030504385.1 of Musca domestica. NCBI lineage: Eukaryota > Metazoa > Arthropoda > Insecta > Diptera > Muscidae > Musca > Musca domestica. Next base: position 579,507 of record NW_026712156.1, on the reverse strand, counting down.
ATGGCCACCAAAATCCCCGGATACCAATCCGTTGGACTATTGTGTCTGGAGTATTTTGGAAAGCAAAGTTGGTACTAAAAAATACCAAGGTCACTGCGATCACCTCAAACAAGCGCTTCGCCGGGAATGGGCCAAAATACCACAGAGCAACATTCGGGCAGCGTGTGACGGTATCATTGGCCGGCCCTTTGAAGGCCATAATTCGTGCCAATGGCGACTAAAAACTTATTCTAAAATTTGATGCTATTTCCGAATTTTTTTGCTTTCATTCAATGAAATAAAAAAAATTTAAAATTATGGCGTTTGACTTTGTTGGAGGTTTTGTTTATCTCACCCTGATTTTGCCTACAATCTCTGGGGACAAGGAAACTATTTCAATTCCTTGACACATATTTTTAAAAATCTTAATTCATTGAAGATCTATTCTTGAATAACAATTCTTCGAAATTCCACGATTTTTTGGCCAAGAAATCTTTGGAAAATGTTTTTTTCTTTAGAAATCTACGATCTTTAAAAATCCAATTGTTCTGACTAAGGTGTCCTTCACGATTAACGATTTTCGAAAAATATGCCTTCAAAAAATTATACGATTTTTTTTTAAAAAGGCAGGATTTTTTGGCCAACAAGTCCAAAAAAAACTAAATCCAGTTCTTTTGGTAAAGGGTCCATTGTTAAAAATTCTGAATCCTTGATTTCTTGAAAAAAATTACAACTCTTCGTCAAAGAAGGAGTCCTTAAAAAAACTTAAAATCTTAATAATTTTTAGACTTTAGAACCCTTGAAAAATACTATTGAATATTGACAGATATTTCAGCCAATGAGTCTGTAAACGTTTTTTTTTTTTTTTCAAAAATCCGCGATTTTCGACAAAAAATAGTAGTCTTACAAATATTCCGAAATATGTCCAAAAAATTAGAGGAAAACAATTTTTCGCTAAGGAGTAAAAAATCCGTTTTTTGGCCAATGAACCCTTGTTAAAGAGTCTATGATTTCTTAAAAAAAAAATTAAATTTCAGAAGGTGAACGAATTTTTGGTCAAGAGGTAATTGAAAAGATATTCTTTCGGGAAAAAATCTTAAAAATGTTCCTTAACAATCCCAGGGAGTCCTGAAAAAAATTCTTCAAATGTTTATATATCAAAAATAGTTCCATGCACAATATCTTGGCCAAGAAATCCTCTTAAAATATTTTCTACAATCATGAGTTTCTATTTTAGTCTTTATTTTCGTCGAAAGTATCCTAGAAAACATTGTTTCAAAAATTTAAAAAAAAAAAAAACTTTAAGAACATAGTTTTTTGGACAATAATTTCTTGAAAATATGGTCTCAAATTCATGATTTTTGGTCCTTGAAAAATTTGTTTAAAGATCGATCCTTTACCCAAGGATGCCTCCAACGTATATTGAACAAAAATTCACTTTTTCCGACCAAACAAATCATTGAAGTATTCCTAAAAAAATTCACGAATATTGACAGCGAAGTCTTATTCTTCAAAAATCCACAGTTCTCTGAATGTAAAATTTTTGAAAAAATGTATTTTAAGGGACCCATTTTTTTCCAATCAATCAGTCGTTAAATAATTGTCATCAAAACAAATTTAGGAATTTTTGCCCAATTTAAAAAAAATATATCGACGATATTTACCAGAAAATCTTAAAAGTATTATTTAAGGGAGCATGATTTTTGGCAATGAATTCCCTGAAAAATATACTTCCATAATTCTCGTGTTTGTACCAGAAAAATCTTAAAAATATTGTTCAATAATCAATAATTTCAGAACACAAAATCTGAAACACGAAGAGCTTAAAACATCTCTCACAAACACAAACCACAAAATCTCAAAATTATTTTTTAAAATCAAGGTCCAAAAAATTCTTGAGTTTCTATCCGCATTTTCCGATCAGCAGGTCCTTGAAATTTTTTTTATATAAAAACGACGATCTTCCAAGAGAATGTGATTGAAACAAATCCACTTTTCCGATCTGCAGGGCCTTAAACATATTTTAGAAATCCATGCTTTTATCAATTTTCCTTTAAAAAGAAAATACGAAACCAAGATTTTCAATATCAGGTCCTTGAAAAAATTCCTCAGAATATATAAATACGGCTAAAATCACCAAAATTCCTAATATTCGAAGTGCCGCCTATAGAAGACATGACCCATTACAAACTCTACATTCCGTATTTTAAACGATTCCTCCGGAAAAATGTGGCTAAAATCCTCAGATATCAAGAGACGCCGTTACATGGGGCTATGGGTGAAAGGACAGTGCTCTTTCACAGGAGGTGGAAACCGTTACAAACTATAAGTACAGATTTTTACACAATTCGGTTAGAAAATGTGGTCCCAATCGGGGACATGGGGGATACAGAAAAACGTTGAAAAAGGATATGGAAAGTTCAGAAGGTCTCTCTGAAATAAAATAACTTTTGATAGAAGATCTTCTGAAAATTTTCTATGTCCAAATGACCTTAAAATAATATTCTGTAAGTAAAAGACCACTCACGGGTGTTCAATATTAAAAAAAAGCTCCTCATCTGTATCCTACTTTGAATATCCCTCAGAGGACTTCTTTAGATGGGGAAAAGCTCATGTCTAAAATAAAGTATTCAATAGCCCTTATAGAGAACCAGACTATTGCAAAACTTCTGGATAAAAGGTCTTTCGTAGGTCATCTATGGCAACAAAATACCTATATCAGACCTTCAATTTATATGTGAGCTGTGACAGACTCTCTGTACATAGAGGAGACTTGTTATACATCTCATATGTGTAGAAAACACCATAGAAATATATCTATATTGAAACACGTATGAAGAGAATCCTGTCCATACAATAGTTACCAAATAATATTTCCTGTCCCACAGTACCCAATGGCCTTTTGGAAGGGCCAGCTTATGGCCGTATTCAAATGTTCCAAAAAAAAAAAAACAAAAAAAAACTGAGTGTTGCACATATGCACTTCTGCTTACTTAAATGTTTATCGCTTGATTTTTTTTTGTATTTGAGAGTTGTTTGCAAAAGCTTGTGTGTACTTTTTACATTTAAAAAAATATATACTGAAAATAAAAAATTAGAAAATATTTAGGAGCTCCTATAGTCGGTCGGAGTTCACCGACTAACATCTACTCTAATATTCTATGGAACTTCATCATCCTCGTTGGGCCCTTAAAAAATATTCTTTAAAAAATCCACGTTTATGGAAGGTCCTTAAAAAATATTCTATAAAAATCCTCGTTTATGGAAGGTCCTTAAAAAATATTCTTTAAAAAATCCACGTTTATGGAAGGTCCTTGAAAAAATATTCTTTAAAAAATCAACGTTTATGAAAGGCTCTTAAAATAATATTCTTTAAAAAATCCACGTTTATGGAAGGTCCTTGAAAAAATATTCTTTAAAAAATCCACGTTTATGGAAGGTCCTTAAAAAAATATTCTTTAAACAATCCATGTTTATGGAATGTCCTTAAAATATGTTGTTTAAAAAATCCTCGTTTATGGAAGCTCCTTAAAAAATATCTTTTAAAAAATCCACATTTAGTTGGTCCTTGATAAAATATTTCTTAAAAATCCACGTTTATTTGGTCCTTGAAAAAAAATCTTTAAAAAATCCACGTTTATGGAAGGTCCTTCTAAACAACATTAATTAAAAACTCCACGTTTATGAGTCCTAGAAAAAATATTCTTTAAAAAATCCACGTTTATGGAAGGACCTTGAAAAAATATTCTTTTAAGAATCCATGCCTCTGTTGATGCTGGAAAAACCATTCTTTTAAGAATCCCCGCCTCGGTTGATGTTTGAAAACATATTTTTAAAAAATCCACGCCTCTGTTGATGCTGTAAAACATATTTTTAAAAAGTCCACACCTCTGTTGATGCTGTAAAAAATATTTTTTAAAAAATCCACGCCTCTGTTAATGCTTGAAAAAATACCTTTTAAAAATCCCCGCCTCTGTTAATGCTTGAAAAAATACTTTTTAAAAATCCCCGCCACTGTTAATGTTTGAAAAAAAAAAATTTTAAAAATCCCTGCCACTGTTAATGTTTGAAAAAATATTTTTTAAAAATCCACGCCTCTGTTAAAGCTTGAAAAAATATTTTTTAAAAAATCCACGCCTCTGTTGATGCTGGAAAAAATATTTTTTAAAAAATCCACGCCTCTGTCAATGTTTAAGTAAATATTTGTTAAAAAATTCACGCCTCTGTTAATGTTTAAGAAAATATTTTTTAATAAATGCACGCCTCTATTGATGCTGGAAAAAATATTTTTTAAAAAATTCACGCCTCTGTTAATGTTTAAGAAAATATTTTTTAATAAATGCACGCCTCTGTTGATGCTGGAAAAAATATTTTTTAAAAAATTCACGCCTCTGTTAATGTTTAAGAACATATTTTTTTAATAAATGCACGCCTCTGTTGATGCTGGAAAAAATATTTTTTAAAAATCCACGCCTCTGTTGATGTTGGAAAAAATATTTTTTTAAAAATCCACGCCTCTGTTGATGTTGGAAAAAATATTTTTTAAAAAAACCCACGCCTCTGTTGATGCTGGAAAAGATAGTTTTTAAAAAATCCACGCCTCCGTTGATGATGGAAAAAATATTTTTTAAAAAATCCACACCTCAGTTGATGCTGGAAAAAATATTCTTTAAAAAAATCCACGCCCCTGTTGATGCTGGAGAAAATATTTTTTAAAAAGTCCACGCCTCTGTTGATGCTGGAAAAAATATTTTTTTAAAAATCCGCGCCCATGGACGAATTGCGTTGAATATCTTGCTAGCTACACACCTTGTGATAAGCTTAATATACTCCCCTGTTTGGTGAGGGGGGATATAAAAATAGCAATATTTTATTATTATTTGTTGCTACTTCAATATAAACAATGAGGCTGGTGGCATTGAGGCCAATGGCACTTTACCATTTAAGGGATATTCTAACTGCTGCTACAATTTGAAGTCCTTTACTCCATAAAAATAAAAAAAAAAACACCAACACACACACACAGACATATGTTTGTTGTATTTGTGTTTGTTTGTTTTCGAATCTATCCGAGAATCAGGTGCATTTCGAAAGTCATATGGTGCAATTTTGAGTTTTCAATTCGAAATTGTTTTCTATTGGCAAAATTGTTAAGGTGTGCGAAGAGGGGGATGGTTGGCTGCAATGCTTGTAAGGGATTGTGTGTTGTTATTATTGTTGTTTTTCTCTGCATCCATATCCTGCTCTGTGTTGCGGTGTCTGCCCGGTATCCTGTATTTCGTTTATGACTGCAATATGCATTTATTACCATCATTGCAGCATCATTGATTGGTTTGGTTTGGTATCGCCTGCAAATACATGAGATTGAGGATGGCCTGATGGTGTTGGCTGGCTGGTACCCAGCTTCGATGGTACCACATTCATTCCGGCTGACATGTGTTTTATAGTCTGCTGGAATTATGGGTATTAAAAAACAAAACAAAAAAAAAACGCAACAAAAACAACAACAGAGGGATCTATGGCTGTAGCCGAAGTACATATTGTCAATATATTTAGCTTTTATTTACATTACATTTAGTTTTGCAATATTTAAACGATTATTTCATGATGACAAATGTTTTTTCCCCTCGTTCCTCCTCCTCCCCTTCCCAGCCAACATTTGTGCATAAAAAAGTACCCATTATGTACAAAAGTACCCATAGGTAGCATCTGAAAATGGTGTCGCCCAGGGTAGGATGGCATTTAATAGACAATAGCTACAACAGCAAAAAAAAAACAACAACCGTACCCCAAATCGTTATTCAATTGGAAAATGATTAATGGATCGGAACCAGAGGTCTTATGTTTATCGGAAAATTGAAATTGTTAAAACATTTGCTATCAACTTGGGTTGCAAAAAAAAGCACTTCGTGTGGGTAAGGTTGTTGCCATTAATCCTCTTGGAAATTGAAATGCGTATTTGGTGACAAGAAAGTTCATCTCAGATAAAATGGGGTTTGATTTATAAAAAAGTTGTTTTAATAAAAAAAATACAATTCGAATTTAAAGGTTTCTATAAAGTGAGATAAGCACTGTAAAATATCTGAAGTCCCTTGAGACCTCAGGCAAAATGGTTTGATGAAAGAAGACAAGTTAAGGAAATTTTGAAAAGTTCGCCATTCGCAACAATTGAAAACGTAGAACAGGCCATTTACCAAAGGAAATCCTAAATTAGAGTGAAAACTGTGGTCGGAAAATCGCTGACATTTTTTTTGATGGCGGAAAAAATATTTTTTAAAAAATCCACGCCTGTGCTGATGGTGGAAAAAATATTTTTTAAAAAATCCACGCCTGTGCTGATGGTGGAAAAAATATTTTTTAAAAAATCCACGCCTGTGCTGATGGTGGAAAAAATATTTTTTAAAAAATCCACGCCTGCGCTGATGGTGGAAAAAATATTTTTTAAAAAATCCACGCCTGTGCTGATGGTGGAAAAAATATTTTTTAAAAAATCCACGCCTGTGCTGATGGTGGAAAAAATATTTTTTAAAAAATCCACGCCTGCGCTGATGGTGGAAAAAATATTTTTTAAAAAATCCACGCCTGTGCTGATGTTGGAAAAAATATTTTTAAAAAAATCCACGCCTGTGCTGATGTTGGAAAAAATATTTTCTAAAAAATCCACGCCTGTGCTGATGGTGGAAAAAATATTTTTAAAAAAATCCACGCCTGTGCTGATGGTGGAAAAAATATTTTTAAAAAAATCCACGCCTGTGCTGATGGTGGAAAAAATATTTTTTAAAAAATCCACGCCTGTGCTGATGGTGGAAAAAATATTTTTTAAAAAATCCACGCCTGTGCTGATGGTGGAAAAAATATTTTTTAAAAAATCCACGCCTGTGCTGATGGTGGAAAAAATATTTTTTAAAAAATCCACACCTGTGTTGATGGTGGAAAAACTATTTTTTAAAAAATCCACACCTGTGTTGATGGTGGAAAAACTATTTTTTAAAAAATCCACGCCTGTGTTGATGGTGGAAAAAATATTTTTTAAAAAATCCACGCGTGTGTTGATGGTGGAAAAACTATTTTTTAAAAAATCCACGCCTGTGTTGATGGTGGAAAAAATATTTTTTTAAAAAATTCACGCCTGTGTTGATGGTGGAAAAAATATTTTTTTAAAAAATTCACGCCTGTGTTGATGGTGAAAAAAAATATTTTTAAAGAAATCCACGCCTGTGTTGATGGTGAAAAAAAATATTTTTAAAGAAATCCACGCCTGTGTTGATGCTGGAAAAAATATTTTTTTAAAAAATCCACGCCTGTGTTGATGCTGGAAAAAATATTTTTTTAAAAAATCCACGCCTGTGTTGATGCTGGAAAAAATATTTTTTTAAAAAATCCACGCCTGTGTTGATGCTGGAAAAATTTTTTTTTTAAAAAATCCACGCCTGTGTTGATGCTGGAAAATTTTTTTTTTAAAAAATCCACGCCTGTGTTGATGCTGGAAAAAATATTTTTTTAAAAAATCCACGCCTGTGTTAATGCTGGAAATTTTTTTTTTTTAAAAATCCACGCCTGTGTTGATGCTGGAAATTTTTTTTTTTAAAAATCCACGCCTGTGTTGATGGTGGATAAAATATTTTTTAAAAAATCCACGCCTGTGTTGATGCTGGAAAAAATATTTTTAAAAAATTCCACGCCTGTGTTGATGTTTGAAAAAATATTTTTAAAAATTCCACGCCTGTGTTGATGTTTGAAAAAAAATTTTTTAAAAAAATCCACGCCTTGTTGATGGTGGAAAAAATATTTTTTAAAAAATCCACGCCTGTGTTGATGCTGGAAAAAATATTTTTTAAAAAATCCACGCCTGTGCTGATGGTGGAAAAAATATTTTTTAAAAAATCCACGACTGCGCTGATGCTGGAAAGAATATTTTTTTAAAAAATCCACGCCTGTGTTGATGGTGGAAAGAATATTTTTTAAAAAATCCACGCCTGTGTTGATGGTGGAAAAAATATTTTTTAAAAGATCCACGCCTCTGTTGGTTATTTATGAAAAAATATTTTTTTTAAAACCACGCCTCTATTGGTGATCCATGAAAAATAGTCTTCAACAAATCCACGCCTCTGTTGGTGATCCATGAAAAAATATTTTTTAAAAAATCCACGCCTCTATTGGTGATCCATGAAAAATAGTCTTTATTAAACAAGAATCCAGCTCCAGCACCTGAATAAAAACCTTTAAAACCCCTAAAATCGAACTGTTTATGTCACAACTAATTTTTGAAAGTCGAATTTTCTCTTTAATGTTGGGAAATATTCTACTTAGTCACCAGGAAGCCTTGAAATATCACTGACAAATTGCGCCTAAAATTGTATCTTGTCTGCAAATTCCATTAGCCTCTAATAATTTGTCTAAAATCTAAAAGACTTCATAAACGTAACATGGTTTTTTATATTAGGAAGTCTTTAAAAATAATGAAAGATTTATCCTCCTCTCTTTATCCAAAATAATGATTTCCCCCCATATGGTTAAAGTAATATTTACGAACATTACCAATTGCCAGCTATTTAAAGGACCTCCAACTCAATTTATTTTCGCATTCAAATTGTACCAACCGCCAAAACAAAAAAACATAAGCGAAAACCTGAACATATTTGTAGGACAGTAAAACCGCAAACACATTTCTGATTACATAAATTCGGTATTTTGTATTAATGGTTACAACAACATACTCACATGTATAAATATACGCAGTCTGCCATGTAGAGGAGGAAGAGGGGGTTACAGTGATTAAAAGTTCCACATTTATGGTACTGAGGATCTTTGGAAAAATCTATTGAAAACAATCTATATTTTGTGTTCTGATGTTTCTGTTGAGGGTGCTTGAAAAAATCGGTTAAAAAAATCCAAGTTTTTAGGTTTGATGACCCTTTATTAAATATATTGAAGAAACTCACGTTTTATGGTTTATTGGTCCTTAAAAATCATTGTTGGAAAAAATCCGCATTTTGAGGTCTGAGAGTCCTTGAATAAACCTGTCAAAAAGACGAAGTTTTGATGTCTAAGATCCGTTGAAAAACGTTTTAAAGTCATAAGTCACTGAAGTCTATGAGTCCTTGAAAAAATCCACGTTTCTTAAGTCTGAGAGTCCTTCAAAAAAATCACGTTTTTAGGATGGATGGTCTTTGAAAAATTCTGTTGAAAAATCCAAATTGTGAGAGGATAGTCCTTCAAAAAATCTACATTTAAGGTTTGATGATCTTTGAATAAATCTTTTGAAAAAACCCCACATTTTGAGGTTTGATCGTCCTAGAAAAAAATCTATTGAAGATATCCACGTTTTGAGGTTTGATAGTCCTTGAAAAAACTATTGAAAAACGCCAAATTTATTTAAAAAGGCCAAGTTTTGAAATCAGAGAGACTTTCAAAAAATCTAATTTTTTGTCATAGAGTCTTTGAAATCCATGTTGTGAAGTGTGAGAGTCCTTGAACAAAAACCACGTTTTGAGGTTTTATAAAAATCTGTGCAAAATTACATTTTGAATTTTGATGGTCCTTGAACGAATCTCTTGAAAAAATTACGTATTTTGAAGTATGAGAGTTCCTTAAAAATCAATTGAAAAAATTCAAATTTGAGGTTTGATAGTCCTTGAAGAAACCAGTTTTGAAGTCTGAGGGCTTTTGAATTAATCCAAGTAAGTCTGAGTGCTTTTACGTTTTAAAGTTTGAGAGCCCTTAAAAAAATCCACCTTTTAAAGTCTGAGAATTCTAGAAGAACTCCAAGTTTTGAGGTTTGATGGTCCTTGAAAAAATCTGTTAATTAAAACAAAGTTTTGAAGACAGAGGTTTAAAAAAAACATGTTTTGAATTGAAAATCTACTAGTCTTTGAAAATTCACATTTTAAATTCTGAGAGTCCTTGAACGAAAACCACGTTTTGAGGTTTTATAAAAATCCAGGCCCTTAAAAATCCGTTTTGAATTTTGAGAGCTTGTGAAAAAAAACCCACGTTTGCAGTCTTAGCGTCCTTAAAAAAGACTGAGAGTCCTAAGAAAAATAAATATTTTGAAATCTGAAAATCCTTGAAAAAAAAAAAAACAAATTTTGAGAAACAATGAAAATTCAAGTTTTAAGATCTGATTTAACAAACATTTTGTTCTGGAATGCCAAGAAAATAATCAACATTTCTTGTTGGGATGGTCCTTAAAAATATTTTTTTTTTAAATTAGCCCGACGGTCCTTGAAAAATTATTTTTTAAAAAAATCCAACGTTTATTAGTCCTTCCTTTGTTCCTAGAAAAATTATTTAACAGAATCAACGTTTATTCTATATTCTATAATAAAATCCACCGATCGTTGATGGTCGTTGAAAAAATATTCTTTAAAAAATCCACCGATCGTTGATGGTCGTTGAAAAAATATTCTTTAAAAAATCCACGCCTTGGATGGTCGTTGAAAAAATATTCTTTAAAAAATCCACGCCTTTGATGGTCGTTGAAAAAATATTCTTTAAAAAATCCACGCCTTGGATGGTCGTTGAAAAAATATTCTTTAAAAAATCCACGCCTTTGATGGTCGTTGAAAAAATATTCTTTAAAAAATCCACGCCTTGGATGGTCGTTGAAAAAATATTCTTTAAAAAATCCACGCCTTTGATGGTCGTTGAAAAAATATTCTTTAAAAAATCCACGCCTTGGATGGTCGTTGAAAAAATATTCTTTAAAAAAATCCACGCCTTGGATGGTCGTTGAAAAAATATTCTTTAAAAAAATCCACGCATTGGATGGTAGTTGAAAAAATATTCTTTAAAAAATCGACGCCTTGGATGTTCGTTGTTATTGGTCCTTTAAAAAATATTGTTTAAAAAAACCACTCCTCAGGTAGTCCCTGAAAAAATATTTTTTAAAAATACCACTCCTTTGGTATTTCTTGAAAAATATTTTTTAAAAAATCCACGCCTTAATTGGTCTTTGAAAAAATATTTTTTAAAAATTCACGTCTTGGATGGTCGTTGAAAAACTATTCTTTAAAAAATCCACGCCTTGGATGGTATTTGAAAAAATATTTTTTAAAAAATCAACGCCTTAATTGGTCTTTGAAAAAATATTTTTTAAAAAATCCACGCCATGGGTGGTCTTTGAAAAAATATTTTTTAAAAAATCAACGCCTTAATTGGTCTTTGAAAAAATATTTTTTAAAAAATCCACGCCATGGGTGGTCTTTGAAAAAATATTTTTTAAAAAATCCACGCCTTGGATAGTCGTTGAAAAAATATTTTTTAAAAAATCCACGCCATGGGTGGTCTTTGAAAAAATATTTTTTAAAAAATCCACGCCTTGGATAGTCGTTGAAAAAATATTCATTAAAAAATCCACGTTTATTGGTACTTGAAAAAATATTCTTTAAAAAATCCACGCCTTGGATAATTGTTGAAAAAATATTCTTTAAAAAATCCACGCCTTGGATAGTCGTTGAAAAAATATTCTTTGAGAAATTCACGCCTTAGATAGTCGTTGAAAAAATATTCTTTAAAAAATCCACGCCTCGGATGGTCATTGAAAAATATTCTTTGAAATATCCAGGTTTATTGGATTTTTAGGACTTTTTAATATTCCTAAGACACTGTAAAAACAACAAACAGTACCAAAGTAACTGTAGTAACAACAACATAAAACACAACCAATTTCAATTTAATTCATAACGATTTATTGTACAACATTTGCAACAACAAACAAACAAATAATAAATTAACAATAAGGATTAAATAACACAATGCTCCACGAGCATACACACACCCACCCATCTATAAACAGCTATAACTACGTTGAACACACACATTAGGTTATTGCATACAAGGATATAATTTTTCCATACAGCAGCGGCACTCACGCACGAAAATTCGTATTCGCAAAGAGCGGCCGGCACGCACGACGACACGCATTTCGAATGACATAAACGCACGCAAAGTAGTGTCCTGTCGTTAGCTGGTACTGCCACCACCACCAGTACCCACCATTGGAGGAAAGCTCTGCATCTTCCCAACAAATATTTGGACAGATGATATTCAGGCCTAAAAATACGTTCTTTGGGAATGAGACTGAGAAAAGTTAAACCTGCCACTACTCGTTCGTGTTATTCACAAAGGATACTCGTTTTTGTCGATTTTTTGGTAATTTTATACATATGGGCGTATTCTTTCCCGGGGAAGGTTTTTCTTACGTTGATTGAATTGGGGAGTAGTGTGATTGATGGTGTCTGATATTGTTTTGGGGGGAGGGTGTTTGTGTGTTCCTTAAGATTTACTAATTGTAAACCTATATGTGTTGTGTACGACAACGAATTAAGAAGAGCATATCAGCAGCGGCTCAGGTGTAGTTATACTGATGGAGATTAGTAGAAATTCAGGCTGCAGGGAGTTGCTAATAATTTGTCATTTTATGCCTTGAGATGCTGGAAGCTTCAGCAGGTTAGGGTGAAGGAAATTATATTCTTCAAATATAATTTTTGTAAAATCCACGTTTATTTTCGGTCCTTAAAATAATATTTTTAAAAAATCCACGTCTATTTTTGGTCCTTAAAATAATATTTTTAAAAAATCCACGTCTATTGTTGGTCCTTAAAATAACATTTTTAAAAAATCCACGTTCATGGATAGTCCTTGAAATAATATTTTTAAAAAATCCACGTTTATGGATAGTCCTTGAAATAATATTTTTAAAAAATCCACGTCTATTTTTGGTCCTTAAAATAATATTTTTAAAAAATCCACGTCTATTTTTGGTCCTTAAAATAATATTTTTAAAAAATCCACGTCTATTTTTGGTCCTTAAAATAATATTTTTAAAAAATCCACGTCTATTTTTGGTCCTTAAAATAATATTTTTAAAAAATCCACGTTTATTGTTGGTCCTTGAAAAAATATTTTTAAAAAGTCCACCTTTATTGTTGGTCAATGAAAAAATATTTTAAAAAAATCCACGTTTATTGTTGGTCCTTGAAAAAATATTTTTAAAAAATCCACGTTTATTGTTGGTCCTTGAAAAAATATTTTTAAAAAATCCACGTTTATTGTTGGTCCTTGAACAAATATTTTTAAAAAATCCACGTTTATTGTTGGTCCTTGAAAAAATATTTTTAAAAAATCCACGTTTATTGTTGGTCCTTGAAAAAATATTTTTAAAAAATCCACGTTTATTGTTGGTCCTTGAAAGAATATTTTTAAAAAATCCACGTTTATTGTTGGTCCTTGAAAAAATATTTTTAAAAAATCCACTTTTATTGTTGGTCCTTGAAAAAATATTTTTTAAAAATTCAAGTTTATTGATAGTCTTTGAAAAGAATATTTTTAAAAAATCCACGTGCATTGTTGGACCGTGAAAAAATATTTTTAAAAAATCCACGGTTATGATGGTCCATGAAAATATATTTTTTAAAAAATCCACGGTTATGATGGTCCATAAAAAAATATTTTTAAAAATCCACATTTAATGATAGTCCATGAAAAAATATTTTTAAAAAATCCGCGTTTATTGTTGGCCCTTGAAAAAATATTTTTAAAAAATCCGCGTTTATTGTTGGCCCTTGAAAAAATATTTTTAAAAAATCCACGTTTATGGATAGTCCTTTAAAAAATATTTTTAAAAAATCCAAGTTTATGAATAGTCCTTTAAAAAATATTTTTATAAAATCCACTTTTATGAATAGTCCTTTAAAAAATATTTTTAAAAAGTCCACGTTTATGGATAGTCCTTTAAAAAATATTTTTAAAAAGTCCACGTTTATGGATAGTCCTTTAAGAAATATTTTTAAAAAATCCACGTTTATGGATAGTCCTTAAAAAAATATTTTTAAAAAATCCACGTTTATTGTAGGTCCTTGAAAAAATATTTTTAAAAAATCCACGTTTTTGGATAGTCCTTGAAAAAAATATTTTTTTAATACCGAATTTGTGGATTGACCTTGAATAAATATTTATTTAAAATGCAGTTTCCAATATTTTCCCCGAATTCGTTTCAAGTGACACTGAAATTGTTTAACATTTATTTATTTTACCATTCAAAGCGAAGAGCAAAAGCATTGTTTGCTTTGCTCAGCGTGTAGTATCCTGTGAGAGAGCAGTTGTGTTTTTGTTGTTGTGATAATTATAATAATTAAATAAAGTAAATGGATATTTATATACGAGGCAAAACAAACGTGGCGAGAGGGCAAAAAAAGAATGAACAACAATATTTTTGTTTTAAAACTAAATGAAAGTAAAAGTTTCTTTTGTATCACAAAAAAGGAGGAAGAAATGAACGACAACGGCTACAAAAAGTTAAACAGAGACATCATCATCATCGTTGCTGTCATTGCACTTATACGACAAGTTGACAGACGGTAAGACAGACATCATACGACTTTAAGTCATGACAGGGGATTTCCTTCTGCTTTGTAGAAGTTTGCTTTTTTTTCCTCAACGCTCTCTTCCCCAACGAGGGGAATTCTTTTGCCAAGTGAGTGGATTGTGGAAGCTGAAGCAGCTGCCGAGGACGACTGACTTATTAAGAAAAACACAAACGTATCGACCAAGTGAATTAAAAGTGAAAATAAAACTGGGTTAACAAGGCAAATGGCAAAAACAAAGTCCACGAAACAGAAGACAAACACAACGGCATTGCTCGCAAAAAGGACGACAATTTGTGTTCGAGGACATCTCTCAAAGAAGGAAGTTTGTTTATGACAGTAACGTTTTATGCCTTTTTTTCTTAAAAATAGGACTTCAAGTGTCTAACAAGGTGTTAAGGGAAATTCAAAGGAATAATCCTTAAAAATTTTTCTTTAAAAAATTTTTACCTACTTGTCCCTTATAGAAATATATCCTTAAAAACCCCATGCATATTGCTTCTTATAAAAATATCCTTAAAAAGATTTAAAAAAAAAATCCCTAAAAATCCAAGACTACCCTTAAAAAATATCCTTACAAAAATCTACGCCCATTTACTTTAAGAAAAAGATATCCTTAAAAATTCCACACCTTTTTTTCAATAACACCTTATATCTACTTGATTTGAAAAGAATCCGTTAAGAACCCAAAAAAAAAATTTTTGTGCAAAATTTAAAAAAATCTTTTTTTTTTTTGGAAAATATCTTGAAAATCCTTCCATTTTTTTGGAAAACATTTTTAAAAAACCACTCCTTGTTGTAAAAATAATCCTAAAAATCATTTTATTTAAATATCCTTAAAAATCCACTCCTTTTTTGAAGAATGCCCCAAAAATACATTTTTTGAAGAATATCTTTAAAAATCCGCATCTATTAATCCTTGTAAAAATAATCCTTAAAAATCCAGTGCAATTTTTCAATTTTATTTTTTTTATTTTTTGAAAAATATTTTAAAAAATTCACACCTACTAATCCTTGATAAAATAATCCTTAAAAATTCAGTTATATTTTTCCTTCTAAAATATCCTTAAAAAACCTTTTTTTATATTCTTTCATTCCCTCAGCCATATGGCTAGAGAGGCTATATATCATTTGATACGGCCAAAACGTGCCTCATCGAAATGACACTTTCAGACCCTCGGTTTCTTTGGACCAAATCGGTTTCAGGACATTTGGAGTCGATCTAGCGATGTCCATCCGTCTGTCTTTCTGGCTGGTCCGCCTTGTTAGGACCTTAAAAAATATTCTTTAAAAAATCCACGCCTTGTTAGGTCCTTAAAAATATTCTTTAAAAAATCCACGCCTTGTTAGGTCCTTAAAAATATTCTTTAAAAAATCCACGCCTTGTTAAGTCCTTAAAAATATTCTTTAAAAAATCAGCGCCTTGTTAGGTCAAGGTCCTATTCTTTAAAAAATCAACGCCTTGCTAGGACCTTGAAAAATTATTCTTTAAAAAATCAACGCCTCGCTAGGACCTTGAAAAAATATTCTTTAAAAAATCAACGCCTTGTTAGGGCCTTGAAAAAATATTCTTTAAAAAATCAACGCCTTGTTAGGACCTTAAAAAAATATTCTTTAAAAAATCAACGCCTTGTTAGGACCTTGAAAAAATATTCTTTAAAAAATCAACGCCTTGTTAGTACCTTGAAAAAATATTCTTTAAAAACTCAACGCCTTGTTAGAACCTTGAAAAATATTCATTAAAAAATCAACGCCTTGTTAGGTCCTTAAAAAATATTCATTAAAAAATCCACGCCTAGATAGGTCCTTGAAAAAATATTCTTTAAAAAATCAACGCCTTGTTATGACCTTAAAAAATATTCTTTAAAATATCCACGCCTTGTTAGGTCCTTAAAAAATATTCATTAAAAAATCCACGCCTAGATAGGTCCTTGAAAAAATATTCTTTAAAAAATCAACGCCTTGTTATGACCTTAAAAAATATTCTTTAAAATATCCACGCCTTGTTAGGTCCTTAAAAAATATTCTTTAAAATATCCACGCCTTGTTAGGTCCTTGCAAAAATATTCTTTAAAAAAACAAAGCCTTGTTAGGACCTTAAAAAAATATTCTTTAAAAAATCCACGCCTTGTTAAGCCCTTAAAAAAAATATTCTTTAAAATATCCACGCCTTGTTAGGTCCTTGCAAAAATATTCTTTAAAAAAACAAAGCCTTGTTAGGACCTTAAAAAAATATTCTTTAAAAAATCAACGCCTTGTTAGGACCTTGAAAAAATTATTAAAAAAATCAACGCCTTGTTAGTTCCTTGAAAAAATATTCTTTAAAAAATCCACGCCTAGGTCCTTAGGTCTTTAAAAAATATTCTTTAAAAAATCCACGCCTAGGTCCTTAGGTCTTTAAAAAATATTCTTTAAAAAATCCACGCCTATGTCCTTAGGTCTTTAAAAAATCCACGCCTTGTTAGGTCCTTGCAAAAATATTCTTTAAAAATCCACGCCTTGTTAGGTCTTTGCAAAAATATTCTTTAAAAAATCCACGTCTTTGATCCTTGTAAAAATAACATTTAAAAATCCACTTATATTTGTCCTTCAAAAATATCCTTAAAATTCCACCACAATTACTCTGATTGTAAAAGGGAGTCCAAATACAAACATCCCCCATCCTGTTTCCATAAAATGGCCTCTAATGTCATTATTTCTTCGTCATGCAAAACACCACTTAACGATGCGAATGAAAACCAATACATTAATGAAATACAATAATAAAAATAAATTAAATACATAATCGTAGGCGAAGCCACTACGACGACGCCTTTGCCATTAAAGTATTATAATTCGTAGCTCTCTCTTGTATTTTTGAGATAGACCACTTAATATCCTAACATCCTTTTTATGTAAACATATACATAGCTACATGTACGCACACATATGAACTCATTAGATTTTCATTGTGTTGCATGGGCAGGATGCTGAAATTAATTGTTATTTCGCATGAGACGCTCAATAAGGGGTTTTATATACTTTTGGACTTGAGATGAGAATATAAATAAACTATATAATAAAATAAATAAAGATGAGAATATAAAGTCTTGGAAAAAATAAAAATAAATTATTTTGGATGAAACTTTTTTGAAGAAACAAATTAGTGAGTTTTTCATAAACAAATTAGTGAATTTTTTTGAAGATTTTTTCAGATTTTCACGTCCATGAACTTTGAGTTGCAAAAATATAAATAGAAAGGATCGCCTAAAAAAGTATTGTGGGTTCAAAAAAAATGAAGTATCTCCAATGGTAACAAAATAATAAAAAATATACCCTGACCATCAATAGTGGTAGAACAATGAAGAACATTTCTCAAGAATTTCCCAAAATAGAGATGATAGATTTTAGAACAGTGTGGCTTGTTTATTCGGGATACCATAGTATTTTGTTGTTGCAAAATGGTCTGGCTTTATCCCTTTATTGTTGTTTTTTTGGTTATGCTACTTCGTTCAGGCTGAACGAAAGCATAACAAGTGGAGAAAGATGTAAATGTTTATAAGTGCGGTTGTAAGATTTAGAAGACTTTCCAAGAGAATTTTAGTTTTATTTAATTCTTTGTTTCCTCTTCTATTGAGCTTACGATCTCGTCACTTGGGTAAAAAAAAAAAAAAATGTTTTTTGTCATAGAAGTTATTTTTTAAAATAACTTCTGGGGAGAATATCCCAGACAAAAACAAGGGAACTGATGAGGATTGGTGGCTCTTTCCGAAACCTAGGTATTCCCTGCCTTACCCCCTGGTAAACATTACCATCGTTCTCCACTAATAAACAAATGTTGTTTTTATAAAAACAACAATAAAGGGATAAAGCCAGACCATTTTGCAACAACGATGATAGATTTTTTTAAGAAATTATTTTCGAAGGCTCCCCTTTCAATATTGTGAATTATGTAAAGATCCCCCCCAAAGAAAAGAAAAAAAATGTGTGAAGGATCTCTTGACCTATAAAAAAATTTTAAAGGATTTATTAACAAGAAATTGTGGATTTTTCGAAAATGTTATTTTAAAGGATGTCAAGTCAAAAAAAATGTATTTATTTAGAAGCAAAAATTTCATAGATTTCTTGACGAAGTATTATCGATTTTTGGAAAAATTAGTATTTCCAAAAAAGGTCAGAAGCCATGGTTTTATTTTTTTTTTTCGTAGTGTCTTCTTATCAAGAATCGGCAAATTTTTTGAAGAATAATTTTTCAAAGAACTCTAAACATAATCAGATAACATTCTAATAAAATGTTTTATAAGGATTTTTCCAATTTTAATGACTACCAGATCATGAATAGTTTTTTTTTTTATTTACTTCCGGGCAATGACGTAAATTTACGGAATTCTTGGAATTTTCAAAGTAATGTTTAAACAAACGAAATTGTAGGAATTTTTTCATATTCCTAGAAGGGTGTGCTTACCAAGAATCGTGGATATTCATAAACAAAATTTTGGAGAAAACTCCTCATCCACTACCAAAGATTTCTGTAAAGACTTTTTGGCAAATTTTTAAAAAGATATTCTAACCAAGATACATGTATTATTTTAAGCATTTTTCATTCTCAAAGAATCGTAGATTTCTGGAAGAAAATTTTTTATAGAAAGGACGTTTTTGAAGTACCTGGTGAAAAATAAAAATTATTGAAGAACTTAAAATATTTAATTTTTCGGAAATTTTTCTTGGTTAAAAATCGAGATTTTGTAAGGACTTGCTGAAATAAATAAAGACCTCCTGTCAACAAAATTGAGACATTTCATTATATTTGTCGGTTTTATTGTTTGTTTTTAATTAAAAAAATTAAGCTTGTGATTTTATGATTAAAATTGTTTCCTCCTTGTGATTTTTATGATTTCTACCTTAAGACCTTTTTTTAAGAAAAATGTGTTGTTACGGATTTTTTTTTTGTTTATAACATCGTAAAGGTTATCTCTTCAGAAAATCAGGGATATTTTCAAGAATTTTTGCTGATAAAAGTGATTAGTTTTTAAAATTTATTTAATATACCTATCAAAATCCAAATATTTTTCAGTTACTTCTCGGATTAATAAATTGTAGATTTTTCGAAAATTAGAAGATCTTCAAGTTTTTCGGAGTTCTTACATCAAAAGTCGTGAATGCATCAACATGCCTTGAAAACTGTCCGACTGTGGAAATCACTCTAGCTTCCGAACGAAAGGAAGTAGGTTGATACAATTTTACTCAAATGTGTAATAGAAATTTTGGTGTTGAAAATGGGCCACGTAGGTTCACGTTTTGGTATAGCCCCAATAACGGTACCTCCCGATATGCGGTATTTTAAGCGAGCGACAATATTTATCGGAAATCTTTTAAATTTGGTATTTGATGTTCGTAATGGGTGCTACAGCCTATTACAGGAGATTGTCTGTACAGGTCCACGTCTTCGTATATCCCCCATATAACGGTACCTCCCGATATTCGGCGTTTTGTTGATTTCAGCGAAATGATTCACCTGAATTGCGTCAAATTTGGTGTTTGAAGTTCGTAATGGATACTACAGCCTATGACAGAAAATTGTGTGTGCAGATCCACGTCTTCGTAAAGATCCCATATAACGGTAGCTCCCGATATTTGGCATTTTGTTGATTTTAGCGACATTATTCACCGAAATGTTGAGGATTTTAGCTACATTATTCACCGATTTTCTTATTCAAGTTTCGTATTTGTCATATAGGCCCTAATATAACGGCTATATTCGGTATTTTTTTTTTTTTTTTGTTTAACGGATTTCTTTTTTTTTTGAAAATTTGCCAAAATCGTTCCAAATAGTGGAGGGTATTCAAAGATAGGCCCGGCCGATGCTTTTTTACTTATTTTTTCTTTTCTTTTTTCCTCGTAGGGGTTTTTACAGTTTTTAGGAATATTTCTAAAATTTATTTAAGAACTTCCCGAATAGATGTTTGTTTTAATGTTTTTATTGTTTAACGGATTTTATTATTTTTTTTTTTAATTTGCCAAAATCGTTCTAAATTGTGGAGGGTATTCAACGATTATTTTACTTATTTTTTCCTTTCCTTCTTTCCGTTTAAGGATATTTCTAGAATTTATGCAAGAACTTTCTGAATAGATGTTATGACTTTTTCAAATTTGTTTTAAAATCAAACCAAAAATCAGATATTTTTAACATTTTGTAAGATCTATCAAATTTTAAAAATTTTTAACCCAAGGTCTGTCATGGAGATGGACTATATCGGTCCAATACTTCTGGTACCTCACCCACACAATTTTGAATACCCATGAAGCTCCTAAAATACGAAATTAATGTCCGATTCCATTCTCACATCTCAATATGTCCATCAACTCAAGATCTGTTATAAAGATGGTAGAGATCGGACCATTTTTGGAAATTCTTGGATTTTTTATAAAAACAAAATTGTTTAAAGACTTGAAATCATTGGGTTTATCAGAAACTTATAAGATGTTTGTTTCATAATAATAATGGGTACTTCGAGATAATCTCGGTTATACAAATTATGAATTTGTTAAAGACTTTCGAACTAGAAAAGTATGCATTTTTTAAAGTACTTTTTTCAAAGACACCTTGATTAAATGGCAGATTTAAAAAAATATATATACATAAATTGTTTTCCTTTTATAAAGACTTTCCTTCCTTCCTTCCTTCCTTCCTTCTAAAACACCTTAACTTTTAAAGAGTCCTTTTTTCAAGAACTTCATTCTCAAAAAATGCCCGAACATTTATTTTCGGAGATCTTGATTATAAATTATACAATTTTTGAGATTTTTCACAGATATCATACAAATATATGTTTTGAGGATACCCTGGCAGGAATACTGAATGTTATTGAAAAAACTTTCTTGCCAAAAAATCTGATTTTTTAATTTAAAATATTTCTGAACAATTTCCTGTGTTTCTGTTTGAACTGTCTATGAAAGGATCTCCCCTACGTTTTTCTTAAAAGAACTTCAACGATAGGCGGAAGACTGAAGACTGTTTTGGAAGGGATCCTGATTTCATGATTCCCAACCATGATTTTGACCAAAACATTATTTCCTACAAGGACTCTCAAGGTACCTGAGGATAATTATCCATCTCCCTCCTCCTCTTCTCCAACTGTTGATGCATCACTAGTTGTAAAAGAAAACAAAAAAAAAGAAAATGCAAGAAAATCATTAATTTTAAATTGTAGTATTACTGCAACTATAAAACACTAAGGACATTTATAAAAAAAAAAACAACAACAACATTATTTTTACTCCAATTTTATGCTTTGCAATGACAAAGATGAGGACTACAGCTGTGACAAGTGGCCAACTAATGAGCGACTGAAGCTGGCGCGAATACTTCAACAAGTAATGGGACGGACAGCCCAGAGAATCATGGGCCCGCCACCATGTAAGGCAATGCCATGATGATATCTCATAGCAGAGTCATAGTCTCGGGCCATACTACAGATGACATACATACACACACACATACATACATACGCACTATTTTACACAACATACCAAGGAAATGTAGAAGTAATTATTGTTATATGTCGTCGTTGTCGTAGCCATGGCAGATAGGGATGTGGATGCGGCGGGGAAACGATGGATAGGTGAAGATTTCCGTTGCACAGAAAACGACGATGACGATGGAGAAGAAGACGCAGAAGCAGAACTTCAAGAGGAATAAATAGTTCTGGCGAGGGGGCAAGAAATTTTCATTCGCGCAATACTCCGCAATACAACAAACATTTGTGTAACATTGTTGTTCTTGTTGTTGTGTTGACATGATATTATTATGACTTGTTGTTGTTGTCGTTGTTGTCGTAACATGATGTTTCTGTTATTGTTGTTGTTGTAGATCATTATAAAGCAAATGACATGTTTTTAATTAAATGGTGGAAAATTTAACGCCAATGTCGTAGCGGCGAACTTGCTAAAGGAGAATGGAGCGTTTTGATGTCATTCGCCGAAAAACTAAGCAGACGGGGCATACACAGGAAATTTTGTGGAGTTCACATGAAAATGTTCGGATATGTTCCCTATAATAGACACAGATATTTTATTAGATGTTTGAAAACAAGTAAGAAAGTATTAATCGGTTTAGCCGACAGATGCCTCCCCTCAACCAATATTCGATTTTTTAAATATATTCTGAATTCTGTTATGTTGAAATAGGTTCCGAAATAATAGGATGTGTTATATATGAAGACGACCGGATGATTATTTCGGATTTATCTTCCTTTCGGTTATTCGAAACTTTAACCCTTTGTGGGGGAGGAACCATAAGGAATGATCCGATCTCTACCACTTTTATAACAGATCTAGTTTTGAGAGAAATATGAGATGTACCAAGTCTGAATGGAATCGAATGCTAATTTCTCGTTTTATGAGCTGCATGGTTATTGAAAATGTTCTCCCCTTTGTGGGGGAGGTACAGGAAGTAGTAAACAGATATAACCCATCTTCACACCAGACGTTGGATTAATAAAAAATATTGCGACGTGAATAATTTGAAGAGAAGCGGATGTTAGTTTCGGATTTTAAAATCGTTTTGGTTGTTCAAAATGTTGACCCTTGTGGGGAGGTGCCTTAAGGAATGATGCGATCTCTACCATCTTATAACAGATCTTTTGTTGATAGAAACATTAAGATATGCCAAGTCTGAATGGAATCGGATGTCAATTGCGATTTTTCTAAGTTTTATGGATATTCAAATCTTTGACCCCTTGTGGGGAGGGTCACCAGAAGGAGTGCACCGATACATTCCGTATTCACGTTAGACCTTGGGTTAATAAAAAATAAATAGAAAAAATTATTCAAAATTTTGACACTTTGTGAGGGAAGCACTTAATGAAGCAGACCGATATTGGTCCTTTTCGCACCTGATGCAGATATTAGGATTCGCAAAGTTGAAACAAAATCGGGTTATCCTCTTTCTCTTTCTGTGCAGCAAAATATATATACTTTTTTTTGAAAATTTCGACCTTTTGTGGTAGAGGTACCAAAGGGTCCACTCCCTATTCACACCAGATATTGTGTCAATAGAACTATTGGGATGTGTAAAATTTGAAGGGAATCCGAGGTTTACTACGCAATTCATTATTTATTCAAAAATTTGACCATTTGTAGGGGAGGTACTTGATGGAATTAGCCGATACTGTTCATTTTCATACCAGACGTAGATCTGATTCAAATATTTGGATTTGCAAAGTTGGAGCAAAATCGCATTATCCTCTCTGTGCTGTAAAATATTTTCTTTGAAAATTTCGACCTTTTGGGTGGAGGTACCAGTAGAAGTAGACCAATATCGCCCATCTTCGAATTCGATCTGATTTTGGTAATAATTTTGCGATTTTCCAAGTTTCGACCAAATCGAATACTCTCTTCGAAAGTTATCGTGCGCTCCAGACAGCCAGCCAGATCGACGGACGGACTTCGCTAGATCGACTTCAAATGCTCAGAAATGGATTTTGTCCAAAGAGACCTAGGGTCTAAAACCGTTATTTCAATAAAGCACGTTTCGGCCGTATCAAATGACCCTCTCCAGCCATATGGCTGAATGTATAATAATTTCAGTCCTTGAATATGAATTTGAATTCAATTGACTTAAATAGAATTTTTTTTGAATTTATTTCGAGAGACTCCGCCTAAGAACTCATCCCTGGAGATTTTAAAAGAAAAATACCATTGCCTACTGCACCCCATGTTGGTCGCTATATATCCAAATTTTCTCTCTGACCCCATCAGTGGCAATGCAACAAGCTGGAGAAAATAAGAACAACATTTTCCAACTCTGCATTTGTTTGTTTGGATGTTTTCTCCATGTTCGCCGCTCATTATAATTATTTAACATAACAGCCATATTTATAATTGTGGTGGCAATGGCAAGACATTATTCCAACAACAACTACAACAATGACATCACTTGCAACACAACACCAACAACCGCAATGACAGTATTTACCACCAAAGGACACAAAAATATGAACGAATCGTCGTCCGTCAGCCATACGAATGTTGAAGTTTTATTCGCGGTTGCCGATATAAATCCCAAAGAGTTGCAATAATATCGGGGAAACAACAAATGAGGCAAGAACCATACGAGGGCTATAAAAATGGAGTTGCCATTTTAAGTCGTAGATGAAATTGCCACTAGATGGCCGCCGAAAAAATATTCTTTAAAAAAAAAACCACGCCCATAATGAACCTTGAAAAATTATGCTTAGAAAAATCCACACCAAAAAAGAATCAGTAAAAAATATTCTTTAAAAATCAATGCCTTTTGATGCTTGAAAAAATATTTTTTAAAAAATTCACGCCTATACTGAAACTTATTTTTTTTAAAAACAATACGATTTTCGATTTTACTTAAAAACATTTTTTTTTTAAAAATTCACGTTTCAATTTTCCTTAAAAAATATTTTTTAAAAAATCCACGTTTCGACTTTCCTTAAAAAAATATATTTTAAAAAATCCACGTTTCGATTTTCCTTAAAAAAATATATTTTAAAAAATGCAATTTTCGATTTTCCTTAAAAAATATATTTAAAAAAGTCCACGTTTCGATTTTCCTTAAAAAATATATATTTTTAAAAAAGTCCACGTTTCGATTTTACCAAAAAATATATATTTTTAAAAAATCCACGTTTCGTGTTTCAATTTTTCTTGAAAAATATTTTTTAAAAAATCCAAGCCTCAGTTGATGCTTGAAAAACTATTTTTTGAAACATCCACGCCTCGGTTGATACTTGAAAATATATTCTCTAAATAATCCACGCCTCTGTTGATGCTTGAAAAACTATTTTTTGAAACATCCACGCCTCGGTTGATACTTGAAAATATATTCTCTAAATAATCCACGCCTCTGTTGATGCTTGAAAAAATAATCTCCAATAAATCCACGCCTCTGTTGATGCTTGAAAAATATTCTTTAAAAAATTCACGCCTCTGTTGATGCTTGAAAAATATTCTTTAAAAAATTCACGCCTCTGTTGATGCTTAAAAAATATTTTTTTAGGAAATCCACGCCTTTATAAATGTCGGAAAATATTTTTAAAAAAATCCACGCACCAATAAATGCTTGAAAAAATATTTTTTTAAAAAATCCACGCCTCTGTTTGTCCTTTAAAAAATACTCCTTAAGAAATCCATGCATCTATTAAAGCTTAAAAAAATATTTTTTTAAAAAATCCACGCTTCTGTTTGTCCTTTAAAAAAATACTCCTTAAGAAATCCATGCATCTATTAATGCTTAAAAAAATATTTTTTAAAAAATTCACGCATTGTAGGGTCCTTGAAAAAAATAATCTTTAAAAATCCACGCCTCTGTTGATACTTGAAAAAATAATCTTTAAAAAGCCACGCCTTGTAGGGTCCTTGAAAAAAATATTCTTTAAAAAATCAACGCCTTGTAGGTTCATTGAAAAAATATTCTTTAAAAAATCCACGCATTGTAGGGTCCTTGAAAAAATATT
Source organism: Musca domestica (assembly GCF_030504385.1). NCBI lineage: Eukaryota > Metazoa > Arthropoda > Insecta > Diptera > Muscidae > Musca > Musca domestica. Next base: position 553,697 of record NW_026712156.1, on the reverse strand, counting down.
CTATAAAAAATCCACGCATTGTAGGATCCTTGAAAAAATATTCTTTAAAAAATTTACGAATTGTCGGGTCCTTGAAAAAAATATTCTTTAAAAAATCCACGCCATGTAGGGTCCTTGAAAAAATATTCTTTAACAAATCCACGCCTTGTAGGGTCCTTGAAAAATATAATCTTTAAAAATCCACGCCTTGTAGGGTCCTTGAAAAAATAATTTTTAAAAATCCACGCCTTGTAGGGTCCTTGAAAAAATAATTTTTAAAAATCCACGCCTTGTAGGGTCCTTGAAAAAATAATCTTTAAAAATCCACGCCTCTCTAGATGCTTAAAAAAATATTCTTTAAAAAATCCACGCCTCTGTTGATGCTTGAAAAAATATTCTCTTAAAAAATTCACGCCTCTGTTGATGCTTGAAAAAATATTTTTTTTTTAAATCCACGAATCTGTCGATGTTTGATGCTTGAAAAACTATTTTTTTAAAAAACGCCACTCTGTCGATGTTTGATGCTTGAAAAAATATTTTTGTAAAAAATCCACGACTCTGTCGATGTTTGATGCTTGAATAATATTTGTTTAAAAAATCCACGACTCTGTTGATACTTAAAAAATATTTTTTTTTTTGAAAATCCACGACTCTGTCGATGTTTGATGCTTGAAAAAATATTTTTTTAAAAAATCGACACTGTCGATGTTTAATGCTTGAAAAAATATTTTTTAAAAATCCACACTTTGTTAGGTTATTGACAAAATATTTTTTAAAATATCCACCTTTGTAAGATCATTGAAAAAATATTTTTTAAAAAATCCACGCCTTGTTAGGTTATTGACAAAATATTTTTTAAAAAATTCACGCTTTGTAAGATCCTTGAAAAAATATTTTTTAAAAAATCCACGCCCATAATGAACCTTGGAAAAATATATTTTAAAAAATCCATGCCTCCATTGATGTTTGAAAAAATATTCTTTAAAAAATCCATGCCTCCATTGAAGTTTGAAAAAATAGTTTTTAAAAAATCCATGCCTCCATTGAAGTTTGAAAAAATAGTTTTTAAAAAATCCATGCCTCCATTGAAGTTTGAAAGAATATTTTTTAAAAAATCCATGCCTCCATTGATGTTTGAAACAATAGTTTTTAAAAAATCCACGCCTCTATTAATGCTTGAAAAAAAAATTTCAAAAAATCCTCACCTCTGTTGATGCTTGAATTTTTTTTAAAAGTCCACGCTCCTGTTGATGCTTAAAAATATTCTTTAAAATATCCACCTTTTAAAACTTCTCTGGCAACCCTTTTGACCCGGTGGAAAATTGCCCCGCATCTATAATCATAAACTCCCAATATATAGATCTGTTTTTGCAGCTTCTTCTTCTTCTTCCACTTGCACTCTCCAGTGGAGTGCACAACCAACCATACATCTGGACTGATTAATTGTGTTGCCATAAATCTTCAATGCCATTCGACATGCAGCAGTTTGGTCTAGGAAAGTCGGTCGGGATGATGGCTGGATTGGAATATCTTATATGCATGGGAGTACATGTCGCACATACATAGATCTCATGTATGCCGCATATTTATGTGTAATTGTGTGTATGTATGAGTGTCTGTTTATCTTTGCATAATGTATTTGATCCATCACTTTCCCCCTTTTTTGGTGAAATCTGTGTTTCAAAATGGAAGAAGAAAAGCAGCAACATCGGAAAATGGAGGGCGTTTAAATGAGGTTAACGAAGGCAGTTTCAGAGCGTGGATTTATTGTCAATGCTTTTCTTTTTCATCTGCTCGGCCGATGATGTTGTTGTCGTTGTTGTTTTGTTGAATTGTTTAAACATTCATTTGGGAAAAATATCTCGTTTTCCATTTTCTATGAAATAAATTACACACGAATACATCAAAGCTGCTGCAAATATGAAAATAATTTTTTTAATCATCTGTCTTGTGGCGGCTCTTCCCGGTTGGGAAAGAGGCCAACCTACTTGCCCTATTCTTGTTTTCTGATTAATGTTATTAATAATTTTGTATACAGTGAAGTTGTTGTTGTCAATGGATTGTTTTTTTCTTCTTGTTGTTGTGGCTCATGTAATGAAACATTAAAATTAATTTATGATGGATTTTGCTGTGTGGTTAGTTTTTTTTTTTTTTTTGTTTTCTTATTTCCATTCCATATCCATTTGGAATAATTACCTAGGCCGTTGTGGTTGGCAATAAATCTTTTTGGGTGGTATTTTTAAGTGCTGGAGCGAAGTGTCTTGCAGTGAAATTGCATCAACTAGAATTTAATGGTCTTAAAAATTGCAGGGATTTGTTGAGAAAATGTATATGAAAGAATGCTGCCCCAAATGCCAAGGGTGATTGACCGAAGTTCTAAACCGACCCTCTCTCTCTCCCTCTTTTTCATTTATTTTCTATATTTGGCAAATTAAGGTCAGTGAAAAAAATATTTTTAAAAAAAATCCACGTCTAGGATGGTTGTTGAAAAAATATTCTTAAAAAAATTCACGTCGTGGATGGTCGTTGCAAAAATATTCTTTAAAAATTCCACGCCTTGGATGGTCGTTGAAAAAATATTCTTTTAAAAAATTCACGTCTAGGATGGTGTTGAATAAATATTCTTTAAAAAATCCACGCCATGGATGGTTGTTGAAAAAATATTGTTAAAAAAAATCCACGCCATGGATGGTTGTTGAAAAAATATTGTTAAAAAAAAATCCACGCAATGGATGGTCGTTGAAAAATATTCTTTAAAAAAATCCACGCCTTGGATGGTCGTTGAAAAATATTCTTTAAAAAAATCCACGCCTTAGATGGTCATTGAAAAAATATTCTTTAAAAAAATCCACGCCTTAGATGGTCATTGAAAAAATATTCTTTAAAAAATCCACGCCTTGGATGGTCGTTGAAAAAATATTCTTTAAAAAATCCACGCCTTGGGTGGTCGTTGAAAAAATATTCTTAAAAAAATCTACAACTTGGATGGTCGTTGAAAAAATATTCTTTAAAAAATCCACGCCTTGGATGGTCGTTGAAAAAATATTCTTTAAAAAATCCACGCCTTGGATGGTCGTTAAAAAAATATTCTTTAAAAAATCCTTTGGAAAAATATTCTTAAAAAAATCCAAATCTTGGATGGTCGTTAAAAAAATATTCTTTAAAAAATCCTTAAAAAAAATATTCTTTAAAAAATCCACGCCTTGTATGGTCCTTGAAAAAAAAAATTCAAAAAAATCCAAGCCTTGGATGGCCGTTGAAAAAATATTCTTAAAAAATCCATGTTTCGGTCTCCATCAATCCCCAAAATAGCCTCTCTCTTGTTTACATTTGTTGTCCAATTTTGGCGCCTTAGGAGAATTGAATTATCTCATCTTCATTTGTCCAATTTCTACCCCAGTTTTCCTAAATTTTGCTTTCAGTCTATACGAAAAAACCCCCAATAACAAAACACCCATTTATTCTAACGGCCTTTAGTTAATTAATAAAAATCATATTAAATATTATCATAACCCACTTAGTAAAGTGTAATTTAATAAAAACAAAGTTCCAGTTCCATAATGACTTCCAACCACCCCCTCCCCACTAACAAATGCACCAGATCTCTCCCCTTGCCCAGGCAAGAGTGTCTACCAAATTATGGCAAAATATTTGATTAACCCCCATACAAACGGCTTTTAGGGGGTAGGGGAGACAGCAAACTTTGTATACCAATCAACTGAACTCCAAAAAATCAATCGATGCCGTCAGCCACTTAGTCATCATCGTCATTATCGCAGTGGCTATTAAACACTTAGGAATTGAAACTAAACAAAATTGACGCCGTTTGGCATTCTGTTGGGCCAACAAATTGAATAAACACAAAGCCACATGTTCAAGTGAGTAATACCCAAGGATAATTAGGGGTGGGTGGAACACAAAATGAATATTTTTTGGTGGCGATCCCCATTCAAAAAGCCGCAGGTCTTCTCCCTACCGATGCTTTAAAAACTCCACGTTCATGTTGATGCTTGAAAAAATATTCTCTAAAAAATCTACAGCTCTGTTGATGCTTGAAAAAATATTTTTTAAAAAATCCACACCTCTGTTTATGCTTGAAAAATTATTCTCTAAAAAATTCACGTCTCTGTTGATGCTTGAAAAAATATTCTCTAAAAAATCCACTCCTCTGTTGATTCTTGAAAAATATTTTTTAAAAAATCCACGCCTCTGTTGATACTTGAAAAATATTTTTTAAAAAATCCACTCCTCTGTTGATTCTTCAAAAATATTTTTTAAAAAATCCACGCCTCTGTTGATACTTGAAAAATATTTTTTAAAAAATCCACGCCTTGTATGGATGCTTGAAAAAATATTCTTTGAAAAATCCAAGCCTCGGTTGATACTTGAAAAATATTTTTTAAAAAATCCTCGCCTCTGTTGCTACTTGAGAAAATATTTTTTAAAAAATCTACGCCTCTGTTGGTGATCATTGGAAAATATTTTTTAAAAAATCCACGCCTCTGTTGGTGATCCTTGAAAATTATTTTTTAAAAAATCCACGCCTCTGTTGGTGATCCTTGAAAATTATTTTTTAAAAAATCCACGCCTCTGTTGGTGATCCTTGAAAAAATATTCTTTAAAAAATCCACGCCACTGTTGATGCTTGGAAAAAATATTCTTTAAAAAATCCACGCCTCTGTTGATGCTTGAAAAAATATTTTTTAAAAAATCCACGCCTCTGTTGATGCTTGAAAAAATATTTTTTAAAAATCCACGCCTCTTTTGATGCTTGGAAAAAATATTCTTTAAAAATCCACGCCTCTGTTGATGCTTGAAAAATATTCCTTAAAAAATCCACGTTGATTTTTGTCATTGATTTTTTGTTAATCTCTCCGTGCTTATCCAGGAGAAACATGTTTTCTCCATCCCTTCCCCTCGTCCTCCGCACCATTTCCCCACTTAATTGATAACAAATCATTGGAATTTGTTGAAATGTAATTAGAAATTAAATTCATTGTTAGAACGGATTATTTTTCTGATGATGTTGGCTATTTTGCTGACTATCCTTGCGTTCAACATTCATTAACACAATCACACACACACACTCACATGTAAATACACTCATACACAGATAGCGTAACAATTACTGGTCACATTATACGCTGGACTCTCCGCCACCACCGCTCGCCGCTGCACCACAAAAACACAACAAAATAATTACTGCGAAATTAAAGGAATATTTGCATGTAAACTGAGACCAATTACATTGCTATTTGTTTGTTGGTGTTGTTGCTGTTGTGTTTATATTGCGTTTAAATAATTTTATTGCAAAAAACAAGAGCACAGAGAAAATGGAACAAAAATGGGAAAAAGGGAAATTCGAAAAAACCACAATTGATGATGTTAAATTCCGATTCCCAAACAGAGTCGTCCGAGTGTTGAATGCAAAATCAGTTCAAAGTGTGGATTTTGTTAATTAAATTATCCATAGCTAGGCAGTGTTGAGTGAAAATAGATAGTGCAGTGAGATTTCAATATAAAGGCTGAAAAGTTCGGGGCCAAAGATATTATATAGGAAAATATTCAGGGTGAGATAAAAAAAAACTACAACAAAGTCAAATGGCATAATTTTTACATTTATTTATTTATTTATTTATTTATTTATTTTATTTATTTATTTATTTTTTTTTTTTTTGAATGAAAGCAAAAAAGTATCGGAAATTGCATCAAATTTTAGAATAAGTTTAGATTCGCTGTTGGAGGAGTTTCTTAGAAATGTCAGCAGTCTGAAATTGGTGGCAGTTTTTTCATCTCATAATCTATTTGATGTCCCTATTGGAGTGTTTTTAATTCATTAATAAAATCCAAAAAAATATTAAAATTAATTTTATTTAATTTTCTTTTTTTTAATTTATAAATTAAAATTAAGAAAATTAGAAATTATTTAAATTTAAATAATTTTAATTTTTTGTGGTTTCTTTGACTTTTTTTTGTAATTTTTGAATTTTTCCAGGACTTTCCAGCCCTCCCCAGAGTAGGCTGCAATTTAGTCCTTCTTTTTTTTTTGCATAGCTCAGCAAAACTAGCCCAATAACCAACTGAAATTTAGTGAAAATTCCAAAATACCACAAAACTAAGGAATTTTGCGTTTTGTTTTTCCCTCTTTGCATTTAAATGTAGGCAAGTTTTATTTGAATTTATTTTATAATTGCTGTTGCTATTGTTGTTGTTCTTGTTGCTCTAGTTATTTCTATACAATTTATTTTAAATTATGTTTACAGCGGGAAAAAATGCTATTTGGTTTCAACAAATCACTGCATGTAATTTAGCAAATTAAACACAACAATTTTTATTGGAAAATCCAAAATCTGCACCGAACAAAAAAAAAACATAATTTTTTAGCGAATCAGCACTTTTTTTGCTAGGCGGAATATAATTCCGGTCTTTTATTGCATTATTTAATGAATATAAATTTAAAAGATTAATTTATTGATTAAAACATATGTACGGTATTACAGCTGGGGAAATGCTGGAAATGTTAGTGATGTGGAAAATATTTTTTTAAAAAATCCACGTTTGTATTAATCCATGAAAAAATATTTTTTAAAAATTCCACGTTTATTGATGGTCCATGAAAAAATATTTTTAAAAAAATCCACGTTTATTGAAGGTTTATGAAAAAATATGTTTTTAAAAATCCACGTTTATTGATTGTCCATGAAAATAATATTTTCTACAAATCCACTTTTATTGATGGTCGTTGAAAAAATATTTTTTTTTAAATCCACTTTTTTGATGGTCGCTGAAAAAATATTTTTAAAGAATCCACGTTTATTGATGACCAATGAAAAAATATTTTTAAAAAATCCACGTTTGTTGATGGTCGCTGAAAAAATATTTTTAAAGAATCCACGTTTATTGATGATCAATGAAAAAATATTTTTAAAAAATCCACGTTTGTTGATGGTCGTTGAAAAAATATTTTTAAAAAATCCACATTTATTGATGTTCCATGAAAATTTTTTTTTTTTTTAAATCCACGTTTATCAATGTTCCATAAAAAAATATTTTTATACCCTCCACCTTGGAAAGGAGGGTATATTAACTTTGTCATTCCGTTTGTAACATCCTTAAATATTTGTCGTAGACCCCATAAAGTATATATATTCATAATCAGCATAAAATTCTAAGTCGATTTAACGATGTCCGTCTGTCTGTCTGTCTGTCCGTCTGTCTGTCTGTCTGTCCGTCTGTCTGTCTGTTGAAATCACGATACAGCCCATATTATTTGACGTAGAGCGCCAAAATTTAGCAGAGCAATTGGTATTGTGTCTAGGATGGTTGGTATTGAAAATGAGATATATCGATGATTTATGCCACATTATTTAACGGATTTGTCTAAAAATTGGTATTTGTTGATCATAATGAGTTCCAGCTCCGGTGGCGAAACATTGCATGTATGGGTCCATGATTTGGTATAGCCCCCATATAACGGTACCTCCCGATATTCGGTATTTTGATGGTTTTTGCAACATTTTTTCACTGATTTGTGTAAAAATTGGTATTTGTGAGTCATAATGGTTCGTGTGGCGAAACATTGTATGTATAGGTCCACGTTTTGGTATAACCGCCATATAACGGTACCTCCCGATATTCGGTAATTTGATGATTTTTGCCCCTTTTTCACTTATTTGTCTGAAAATTGGTATTTGTAGGTCATAATGGATTCTAGCTCCGTTGGCGGAACCTTGCATGTGTAGGTCCACGATTTGGTAGAGCCCCCATATAACGGTACCTCCCGATATTCGGCATTTTAATGGTTTTTGCCACATTTCTTCTAATGTTTCCTTTACCCTACGGTCGAGGGTATTAAAAGTTTGGCCCGGCCGAACTTAATGTTTTTTACTTGTTTTTTAAATCCACGTTTATTGGTGGTCCATAAAAAAATATTTTTTTTAAATCCACGTTTATTGGTGGTCCATAAAAAAATATTTTTTTTTAAATCCACGTTTATCGATGTTCCATAAAAAAATATTTTTAAAAAATCCACGTTTATTGATGGCCCATAAAAAAAAATATTTAAAAAAATCCACATTTATTGATGGTCCATGAAAAATATTTAAAAAAAAATCCACGTTTATTGATGGTCCATGAAAAAATATTTTTAAAAAATCCACGTTTATTGATGGTCCATGAAAAAACATTTTTTAAAAAATCCACCATTGTTGATGGTCCATGAAAAAAGATATTTAAAAAATCCACGTTTAATGATGGTCTATGAAAAAATATTTTTAAAAATATTTATTGATGGTCCTCCAAAGGCGTTGATTTTTTAAACAATTTTTCTATACTTCTCCAAAGGCGTTGATTTGTTTCCAACAATTTTTGTAGACTCCTCCAAAGGCGTGGATTTTTTTTCAACAATTTTTCTAGACTCCTCTAAAGGCGTGGATTTTTGATGGTCTACGTTTGTTGATGATCTATGAAAAAATATTTTTAAAAAATCCACAATTGTTGATGGTCTATGAAAAAATATTTTTAAAAAATCCATGTTTATTGATGGTCCATGAAAAAAATATTTTTTTTAAAATCCACGTTTAAATTGGTCCTTGAAAAAATATTTTTTTTAAAAATCCACGTTTAAATTGGTCCTTGAAAAAATATTTTTTTAAAAAATCCACGTTTAAATTGGTTTTTGAAAAAATATTTTTTTTAAATATCCACGTTTATTGATGGTCCATGAAAAAATATTTTTAAAAAAATCCACGTTTTTTAATGGTCCATGAAAAAATATTTTTAAAAAAATCTGCGTTTATTGATGGACCATGAAAATTTTTTTTAAAAAATCATAATATCATACAATAAAAAATCCACGTTTATTAATGGTCCATGAAAAAAATGGTCGTTGAAAAAATATTTTTAAAAAATCCACGTTTGTTGATAGTCATTGAAAAAATATTTTTAAAACATCCACGTTTGTTGATAGTCATTGAAAAAATATTTTTAAAACATCCACGTTTGTTGATGGTCGTTGAAAAAATATTTTTAAAAAATCCACGTTTGTTGATGGTCGTTGAAAAAATATTTTTAAAACATCCACGTTTTTGGTGGTCGTTGAAAAAATATTTTTAAAAAATCCACGTTTATTGATGGTCCATGAAGAAATATTTTTAAAAAATTCGCGTTTATTGATGGTCGTTTTTCTAGACTCCTCTAAAGGCCCAAAGGCGTGGATTTTTTTCAACAATTTTTCTCGACTCCTCCAAAGTAGTGGATTTTTTAAACGATTTTTCTAGGCTCTTGCAAAGGCGTGGATTTTTTAAACAATTTTTCTAGATTCCTCCAAAGGCGTGGATATTTTCCAACAATTTTACTAGACTCCTCCAAAGTCAGGATTTTTTTTTTCAAAAATTTTTCTAGACTCCTTCATAGGCGTGGATTTTTTCAACATTTTTTCTAGACCCCCTCATTATTCCGACTTGCTACATTACTATCATGTTGTCTACAAACATATAGCTTTGCAACATTACCCAAAGCTCATTCAACTGTTTGTATTTCAAACATAATTATACCCTACAACACTATGTGTTGGGGGTATTATAAGTTTGATTGGGCCACAATTTATGTAACACCTCGAAATATTGGTTTCCCACATAGGAAAGTATATATGGATCTTCCTAGCTCGCCGAGCTGAGTCGATCTAGCTATGTATGTCCGTCCGTCCGTCTGTCCGTCTGTCCGTCTGTCCATGTTAATTTGTAATCACTCTACAGGTCGCAATTATGGCCCGATCTTCACGAAATTTAGAATGGAGGTGGGACTGGGGTCAGAATAGAACCCTATTTCTTTTTGAGATGATCGCCAAATGTTTAGTGGTTGAAATGGACCAAATACTGAAAAAATGTCGAATTTTGCAGTAGCTAAACAGGTCGCAATTATAGACCAATCGACGCGGAATTTCGTATGTAGCTAGAGTTTAGGGTGGGGAAGAAGCCTACCAATTTGGGTGGTCATCGGATTATATTTAGCGAGTAAAATAGACCATATCTTTTGTATTGAAAAAATTCGAAATTTTTCATTAAACCGCGAATATTTTAAATCCCGGCGAAATCACAAAGCCATGACAGGGTTACTTCTGATCTTTACACTGATGTTAACATCCAACAAATCGGATATATAGCAAAATATGTGCGACATATTTGTCTATCAAAGAAGATATGCTTGAAAGATCTCTTTTATGTCGAGAACGGCTGAACTGATTTCGACAGTTCTCATTAATTCAGAATGGCCTCTTGGCAGAAAAGAAAAAACGTCTAAAAAATCGCATAAAAATATCTCTCTAAAGATGAAAATATTGATTTTGTAAATTTTCTCATATTTTTTCAATTTTGTCATATTTTTTGGCATATTTTCATTTTGAATTAAACATTTGGTAATATTTTTACAGCTAACAAAACTAAGTAGTTAGGATATCAGGATATCATATACAGATCGCATTTATGGCCCGATCCTTACGAAATTTTGCATGGGGATAAGATGAGGGTCAGAATAGAAGCCTACTCTGTTTGGAGATGATCGCCATATATTTAGGGGTTGAAATGGACCAAAAAAACTGCAAAATTGTCAGCAGGTCGTAATTATCGCCCGATCCTCAGGTACATTTGTATGGGGTTATTGCAAAAGCCAAGCAGTTTTGGATGGCCATCCAAAAATATTTAATGTGTGAAATAGTTTGCCAACTTTTGTAGACAAAATACGAAAATGTCCATTCCAGTGACTTTTTGGAGAATTCACAGATACAGGAAAGACGCACTTCTGACTATTTCGTTAACGCTGATTTAGTTGAAGAATATAGTCAAATGGGTGTATCTCATATAGATGCGTTTCAGTCAAAAACAATAATAAATGTTAATCTTTTGCCACTTCTGAGAGATTATGGGTCTTTGGGAAATATTGGTTCCAGATCTAGGAAGACCATTTACGTGAAACATCTACCAATAAATGCAATTCTTTCAAGTATCTCGCCTATATAAACTGTATCGTTTATTATAGTGTTGTAGGGTATTCAACGGTCGGCCCCGCTCGACTGTAGCCTTTGCTTACTTGTTAATTTTTCCAAATTAGCAGAAACGACAGAAAAAAATTCAACCCAAAATGCATTTCAAACAAAAGTGAAATAAATTTATATGACTGCGGGGATTAGTTTGCAAACAAATTATGAGCATTTGTTATATTGCCGGCACATACACAAACAAACATATATTTGTATCTGTGTGTGTGTGTGTGTCTATGTGTTGTAGGCTAAAATTTGCATTTGCAATTTTAGAAATTGTGAAAAATCAATGAAGCGTCCCTTTAATTGGTTCGCATTACAAACTAATGGTCGATTTAAAATAAAATATTAATGTTAAATATCCCATTGAGTTTTATGTTTGTAATTTTAGAGAAGTTTTAAAGTTTTGAGTGGGTTGGGGATAATAGCAAAGGTGTGAATGTAAGGAATTTTGAGAAATTGACAGGAAAAAACTGCAACCAACTTCAGACTGTTGTCATTTCTAAGGCACTCGTCCGACAGCTGTTAAAATTATTCCAGTGACAGCTCATTATATTGTTTACAAGCGTACAAAAGCATTTTGGCGAGAATTTTCCAGAAAAAAGTTATTCCGGATGAAATAGTGTTATTTCTTTATATTTGGCCGGAAAAAACACAAGTGACTATCGTTAGAGAACTACAGCATTTAAATGTGAATAAATCTTTTGAGTCTCATACCATCGCTCGTTACCGTGATACTGGTAGCGTAGCCCGACGTCAAAGAAGTGGAAGGAAGAAAACAGCAACATCAGCAGAAATTGTTCGAAAAGTAAAGAAGCGACTTGATCGAAATCCGCGTCGCAGTGGCCGAAAAAATGTCTCGTGAGCTGAGCATATCGCATTATTCCATTCGGCAAATATTGAAAAATGAGCTCAGGGAAAAGCCATTGAAATTCAAAAAAAAAAAAAAAATATATATACAAGAACTCACACCGCAACGGAAAAAAGGTTCAAAAGTGCTAAAGAGTTGCTTCTTTTGGCCGAAAGTTGTGAACTGCCGAATTTGATTTCTTCGTTCTCCGATGAGAAAAAATTCGTTGTCCAGCAGTTTGCAAACAAACAAAGGGATCGTGTTTATTACCAAAGGGGTCAGCTGAAAATGTGCACCTTCGGTTGTCCACCAGAACTCAAACGGCGGCCATGATGATGGCCTGGGCCGCCATAACAGCCGATGGTGGCTCTCCGCTCGTATTAATCGACCGTGGCATCAGAATAAATGCCGAATATTATCGCGAAAATACATATTCTGGAGGGTGTATTAAAGCCTTGGGCACGCAAACATTTTGGCCGCAGACCTTGGACATTTCAACAGGACTCAGCACCATCGCACTCAGCACGCGCCACCCAAGAATGCTTACAAAATAAGGTTCCTCACTTCATTTCCAGCGCACAATGTCCACTAATATCTCCGGATACCAATCCGTTGGACTACTGTGTCTGGAGAAAATCCATTGTTAACCAGGTCTTTCGAATTTTTTGTTCTTGAAGACGATTAACCCAAACGATGTTGATACTATCCCATCGGATTTTTTTTTTTTTTTTTTATCAAATTTAATAGCAATTTTTCTCATTTTTGTACACTTTTCATAGATATCTGTTGGAGAAGTTGTATTTTTTTAACTCTTTTTTAGTATTTTTTAAAATCAGTTTTCCTTTTTCTTATTTCAGAAACTATGGTCTTCCAATGGTTATTTTCCCGGTAAGTCACCATTTCTAACAAAAGAAACATTTATTATTTATTATCTTAAAATTCCTTTTGAAAAACTGTTTTTCAAAAAATCTACATAAGTCTGGGTCTGGTTTGGGTCCTTGAAAAAATATTTTTTTTTAAATCCACGTTTATTGATGGTCCATGAAAAAATATTTTTTTTAAATCCACGTTTATTGATGGTCCATGAAAAAATATTTTTTGTAAATCCACGTTTATTGATGGCCTATGCAAAAATATTTTTAAAAAATCCACATTTTTTGATAGGCTTTGAAAAATATTTTTAAAAAATCCACATTTGTTGATAGGCGTTGAAAAATATTTTTGAAGACATCCACGTTTATTGATAGTCCATGAAAAAATATTTTTAAAAAATCCATGAAAAATATGGTCCATGAAAAAATATTTTTAAAAAATCCATGAAAAATATGGTCCATGAAAAAATATTTTTAAAAAATCCACGCTTCTTAGAGGTCCATAAAAAATATTTTTAAAAAATCCACCAAGAAGTGGTCCATGAAAAAATATTTTTAAAAAATCCACGTTTCTTAGTGGCCCATGAAAAAATATTTTTAAAAAATTCACGTTTCTTGGTGGTTCATAAAAAATTATTTTTTTTAAAAATCCACGTTTCTTGGTGGTCCATAAAAAAGTATTTTTAAAAAATCCACGTTTCTTGGTGGTCCATGAAAAAATAATTTTTAAAAAATGCACGTTGATTGATAGTCCATGAAAAATTATTTTTGAAAAACATGAAAGTTTATTGATGGTCCATGAAAACATATTTTTTAAAAATTCCGATTTTGTCTTGGTCCATAAAAAAATATTTTTTTTAAAAAATCCAGGTTTGTCGTTCATGAAAAAATACTTTTTTTAAAAAATACACGTTTATTGATGGTCCATCAAAATTTTTTTTTTTAAAAATCCACGTTTGTCCATGAAAAAATATTTTTTTTTTAAAAATCCACGTTTGTCCATGAAAAAATATTTTTTTAAAAATCCAGGTTTTTCCATGAAAAAATATTTTTTTAAAAATCCACGTTTGTCCATGAAAAAATATTTTTTTAAAAATCCAGGTTTTTCCATGAAAAAATATTTTTTTAAAAATCCACGTTTGTCCATGAAAAAATATTTTTTTTAAAAATCCACGTTTGTCCATGAAAAAATATTTTTTTAAAAATCCACGTTTGTCCATGAAAAAATATTTTTTTAAAAATCCACGTTTGTCCATGAAAAAATATTTTTTTAAAAATCCACGTTTGTCCATGAAAAAATATTTTTTTAAAAATCCACGTTTGTCCATGAAAAAATATTTTTTTAAAAATCCACGTTTGTCCATGAAAAAATATTTTTTTAAAAATCCACGTTTGTCCATGAAAAAATATTTTTTTTAAAAATCCACGTTTGTCCATGAAAAAAATATTTTTAAAAAAATCCACGTTTATTGATGAGTCATAAAAAATATTTTTAAAAAAATCCACGTTTATTGATGAGTCATAAAAAATATTTTTAAAAATCCACGTTTATTGTTGGTCCATGAAAAAATATTTTTTAAAAAATCCACGTTAATTGGTGGGTCATGAAAAAATATTTTCAAAAACTCCACGTTTATCGATGGTCCATGAAAAAATATGTTTTTTAAAAATCCACGTTTACTGATGGTCCAAGAAAAAATATATTTTTTAAAAATCCACGTTTATATGGTGGATGAAAAAAATATTTTTTAAAAAATCCACGTTTATTGATGGTTGATGAAAAAAATATTTTTTAAAAAATCCACGTTTATTGATGGTCAATGAAAAAATATTTTTTAAAAAATCCACGTTTATTGATGGTGGGTGAAAAAAATATTTTTTAAAAAATCCACGTTTATTGATGGTCAATGAAAAAATATTTTTTAAAAAATCCACGTTTATTGATGGTGGATGAAAAAAATATTTTTTAAAAAATCCACGTTTATTGATGGTCAATGAAAAAATATTTTTTTAAACAATCCACGTTTATTGATGGTCCATGAAAAAAAATTTAAAAATCCACGTTTATTGATGGTCCATGAAAAAATATTTTAAAAAATCCAGTTTTATTGAAGGTGGATGAGAAAAATATTTTTTAAAAAATCCACGTTTATTGATGGTCAATGACAAAATATTTTTTAAAAAATCCACGTTTATTGATGGTCAATGACAAAATATTTTTTAAAAAATCCACGTTTATTGATGGTGGATGAAAAAAATATTTTTTAAAAAATCCACGTTTATTGATGGTCAATGAAAAAATATTTTTTAAAAAATCCACGTTTATTGATGGTCAATGAAAAAATATTTTTTAAAAAATCCACGTTTATTGATGGTCAATGAAAAAATATTTTTTAAAAAATCCACGTTTATTGATGGTCAATGAAAAAATATTTTTTAAAAAATCCACGTTTATTGATGGTCAATGAAAAAATATTTTTTAAAAAATCCACGTTTATTGATGGTCAATGAAAAATTATTTTTTCAAAAAAATCTACGTTTATTGATGGTCAATGAAAAAATATTTTTAAAAAATCCACGTTTATTGATGATCCATGAAAAAATATTTTTAAAAAATCCACTTTTATTGATGGTCTTGGAAAAAATATTTTTTAATAAATCTACGTTTGTCTTGGTCTTGGAAAAAATATTTTTTTAAAAAATCCACGTTTGTCTTGGTTTTGGAAAAAATATTTTTTTAAAAAATCCACGTTTATTGATGGTCCATGAAAAAATATTTTTTTTTTAAAATCCACGTTTATTTTTAAAAAATCCACGTTTATAGATGGCTCAATAATTTTTTTTTTTTTTAAATCCACGATTGCTTTGGTGTTGGATAAATATTATTTTAAAAAATCCACGATTGTTTTGGTGTTGGAAAAATAGTTTTTAAAAAACTCCACGTTAGTGTTAGTGTTGGAAAAATATTTATTTAAAAAATCCACGTTCGTTTTAGTCTTGGAAGAAATATATTTTAAAAAATTCACGTTTGTATTGGTCTTGGAAAAAATATTTTTTAAAAAAATCTTCGTCATTATTGGTCCAAAGAAAAATATTTTTAAAAAATCCTCATTTATTGATGGTCCATGAACAAATATTTTTAAAAAATCCACGTTTATTGGTGGTCCATGAAAAAATATTTTAAAAAAATCCACGTTTATTGGTGGTCCATGAAAAAATATTTTTAAAAAATCCACGTTTATTGGTGGTCCATGAAAAAATATTTTAAAAAAATCCACGTTTGTCTTGGTCTTAGAAAAAATATATTTTAAAAACCCACGTTTATCTTGGTCTTGGAAAAAATATTTTTAAAAAACCCACGTTTATCTTGGTCTTAGAAAAAATTTTTTTTAAAAATCCACGTATGTCTTGGTTCTTGAAAAAATATATTTTTTTTAAAATCCACGTTTGTCTAGGTCCATGAAAAATATTTTTTTTTTTAAAATCCACGTTTATTGATGGTCCATGAATAATTTTTTTAAAAGAAATTCACGTTTATTGGTGTCCATGAAAAAAAATTCCACGTTAATGGGTGGTCCACGAAAAAATATTTTTAAAAAATCCACATTTGCCTTGGTCTTAGAAAAATATTACAAAAAAAAACCATTTTGTCTTGGTTTCAAAAAAAAATTTTTTTTTTGAATTAAACTGTATTTTCAATATTTATTTTTCATTGTCGCAATAAAGGGCCTTTCGGCCTTTGGGCATTCAAATCGATCAAAGGGTGGCTTTAACTCCACATCCCCCCGGCGATTCTCCTGCAGCATATTATTCCACAGTAAATTTGCCATCGCTGCATGACCAAATTGACTGAAGTGGACACAATCCTTGCCAAAGTAACGCAGATCGGTTCCGCCATGCAGCAACTTGGGTATTGTCATATTGGCCATAAACGAATGATAGAGCACCGCGAAGTCATCCGTCTGAAATTCTGCCAATGATGCCACCTGCTCATCAATAGCTTGCCAGTGTGTGATCAGCTCCGAAGCCTTCTGCAAATATTCAGGGCTATAAAAACGATTCACCAGACACGAACAGGTGAAGCCGAGAGGTATTTTGCAAAATCCAGGAACATTTTCCATTTGCTGTTGGAGATATACCATATTGGGAGCTGGTATCAAATTCACCACCAAATGTGGGACATTATTGCGCAGCACTGTCAGGGCCTTGTAGAGATCTTCTTCATGGTTCTTGAGAAACAGCAACATATTGTCATGGTGACACATATCCGTGCAAAAATCATTGCTACCCACAAAAATGGTCACCAACTTCCAATGATTTTTCATATCGATGCGGGAATCCCTTCGCATTCTTTGTATCAAAACCTGCACCTGAAAGACTAGATCTCGCGACAGCGTCATGGGTTCGGCCACATTCAAATAAGCCCCCTTATCCCGGGCCAAAACATTCTCTGTGGCATAACCATAGAGGCTGGGATTGAAGACCTTTAAAATATTCGGCAAGGTCAACATGGTGGACCAATTTTCCATGCCACCACCGCTAAATGACATGCCACGAAATTCGGTGTAGGCTCCCAAAGCTGTGGCTGACATTGCTCCATTCCCTGCCGTCAAGGAATCCCCAATGGCTGCCACAACATCAATATCACCTGGGCGCAATTGATGTACCGTCACTGGCCTTACTGGCGACCGGGTATCGTTGAGGGAACAGGGAAACTGATCCAACCTTTGGGAATCCTGTACCTTACCCTCTTTCCAATTCATGTGATGCAAAATTGGTTGGAATTTGTTGGTGATTTTCAGTAACATTTTACGCCATAAGACAAAGAGGTCCCTTTTGTCATCCAAATTCGTAATGTGATAGTTGCCATTTTTGGCCTCGTTCAGGTGGAAATCGGTCTTTTGAAGTCCGGTTTTCTCTAGGAAATAATTGATTTTCTCTGGTTCAATTGCTTTGTTCGGAATGACGAAAAAAGTGAGAATGGTCAGCAGAGGAAGGAGATATTTTAAATTCATTTTTGACGATCTGAAAGAAAGAAAAAAAATCAAGTGTAAATGTTTAGCAAATATCAAGGATTTTTGAAAGGTAGTTTCGAGTGGTAGAAATTCCTTGAAACATTTAATTAATAACATCTAAGATATTTACCAGGTAGTCCCTGAAAATTTTGAAAATTTATTTTTGAAATTTTAAAAATAGGTTTCATAAATTTTATATTACCCCACACCCCTCCCCCCACAAAAAAAATTATAACTTCTTTATAGGAAGTCCTTAAAAAATATCTTAAAAACTTAATTTTTTTGTTTAAGATGTCCTTTGAAAAAAAAAATTTCATTTTTTGTCAGAATAACCTTAAAATATTTCTTAAAACCTCCACGTGTTGTTATCCTTTCATTTTTTAGAAATAAAAATTCTCGGAGAGAGCTTTTTTGATTTTTTGATCATATAAAAAATATCAATATTTAATGGAGGCTTCTTCAAAATAAATTTCCTAAAATTCCAAAGGGTCTTAAATAATCAACGATTTTTTTTAGGGTTTCGGACAAAATTTACAATAAAAAAAAAAATTGTTGATGGTCGAGATATCCTTAAAAAAAAATAATTTTTAGAGAAGTTCCTGAAAACTTGATTTTCTGGATGTCCTTAAAGACATCCTAGGAAAACGTTAGATTTTTTTCAGGATAACAGTAATCAAAATGTTTTCAAAGATGAAAGAACTTTTACTTAACAGGTCAGTAGGGTTTTGAATAATCCACGATTTTTTGTCTAGGGTTTCGGAAAAAACTAATAAAAAAACATAGTTGAAAAAAAAATAATTTTTAACAGAAGGTCCTGAAAATTTGATTTTCTGCATGTCCTTAAAGACATCCTAGGAAAACGTTAGATTTTTTTCAGGATAACAGTAATCAAAATGTTTTCAAAGATGAAAGAATTTTTACCAGGAAGTCCGTAAAGAAATGTTCTTTACACCAACAGGTCAGTAGGGTTTTGAATAATCCACAATTTTTTGTCTAGGGATTCGGAAAAAAATCTAATAAAAAACATAGTTAATGGTCGAGATATCCTTGAAAAAGAAAAAAAAATAATTTTTAACAGAAGGTCCTGAAAATCTGATTTTCTGCGTGTCCTTAAAAGTATTCTTGGAAAACGTTTGATTTTTTTTTTTCAAGATAACAGTAATCAAAATTTTGTTCAAATATGAAAGAATCTTTACCAGGAATTCCGTAAAGAAATGTTGTTCACACCAACAGGTTTTAAATAATCTACAATTCTTGATCGAGGTGTTCGAAATAAAAACTATGCTTAGTCAGAGGATCCCTGAAAAAATCTTAAAGGCAAATCTTTAAAAAAAAAATCTTAAAAATTCCACGAAACTTAGTCCTTAAAACAAATTGAAATTGTTGGCCAGTGGTTCTTAAAAAAAATCAAAATTGTTTATCAGTAGACATATGAATCTGAAAAATCTAAAAAAAAATTGAACGAATTCTAAAAAAAATATATATTTTTATTAAAGTTGTTCTTGAAGAAAAATTCCTAAATAATCCACCAGTATGAAACGCACAATTCCTATTACGAATATCATTTGAAGTATTCGATCAGGAAATCCTTGAAAACATTTCTTAAAAATTAAACATTAATTTCCGAAATTATATGATCCTCGAAAAAAGTTTATCAAAAGAAAAAGTCACTAGGTTGGCACAACCGTTCCTTGAACAAATTTTACCTAAAAATTCAACGACCTTGAAAATGATTTTTTTAAGATTTTAAAGTTATAGGAAAGACTTTTCTTAAAACATTCAAGAATTTTGGGAAAAACGTTCTTGAAAAAATTTTAATAAATAATCCATGACTTCTGATCAGGAAGTCCTTGAAAATATTTTCCTAAAATATACATTGCATTCAATCAGGAGGTCCTTTGACAAAAATCTTAAAAAATTCCTTGATATTAGATCAGAAGTTCATTGATCAATTTTTTTTTTAAATCCAGATTTTTGTGAGATTTTTGCGTTTAAAGAAAAAAAAAATCCATTTGCAGGTTATTTAAGCAGGCGGCCCTTCTTAAAAAATGAAATTTTTTGATGGAAGTTGTTGAAACCATTTTCTTTGATATCCAAAGTTTCGAGTCCATTCATATTTTTTTTAATTCATGATTTTTTGTCAAACGATCAGAAAGTCTTTAAACGAATTCTATTTAAAACTAATATTTTTCAGATCGGAGGTCCTTAATTAATTTAATTTTCACAGTTTACAGTAAAAAGAGGTTTTGGGACAAAATTTCATGGAAAAATCACGATTTTTGATGGATGTGAATTTGCTTTAGTATCATCAGATCCTAGTCTAGAGGTCCTTAATAATGTTTCTTAACAAACCCATTATTTTTTGTCAGGATGTATTTTGATGGAGAGGTCCTTGAAAACATTTTTTTAAAAATAAGAAAAAAGCTCAGGATGTTATTTCGATATTATTTTTTAATCTACAGTCTTTTGTCAGGCATTTTTTAAAAACAATGCAATAAAGATTCCAAGATTTTTGACAAAATCCATGAAATCACATTCCTTAATATCCCTAGTTTTTGATCAGAAAATACTTCAAATTTCTTTTAAAGAACCGAAAAATTAAGCAATTTCATAAAATAATTTATAATTGTTGATCAGAAACAAACTTTTTTAAAAAATCATAATTTTTCAGTTCGGAGCCGCTTAAAAAATTTAAAATTCACAGTTTATAATCAGGAGGTCCTCAGGATGTATTTCGATAAGAAAGTCCTTGAGCATTTTCTTAAAAATCATTATGGCTCAGGAGGCTATTCAAATTTTATTTTTTTTTTATTTTATATAATTATATTTTTTTATTTTATTTTCTTTATCTACAGTCGTTGCTCCAAAGGTTCTAAAAAAATCTATAAAAAATTTCAATATTTTTGAGAAAGTCCATGAAGCCACATTCCTTAATATCCCCAGTATTTGATGAAGAAATCCTTCAAAAATTTTTCTTCCGCCTAAAAATTCAAGGACTGCTGATCATTAGGTCCTACAGATTTTTTTTTAAATCATTTTTGCTGGAAAAGACTTCCACAAAAAAATATGGGCAGATCAATATCAGAAGGTCCTTTAAATTTTATTGTTGGGAATCTACGATTTTTACGGAAGTCCTTGGAAATCCACCGTTAACAATCAATACGTCAGGGCAGCCATATGGCTAGAGCTACGGACAACGTGCCTCATTGAAATAACGATTTTAGACCCTAGATCTCTTTTGTCCAAATCCGTTTTAGAACATTTGAAGTCGATTTAGCGATGTCCATCCATCCGTCTGTATGTCTGACTGGTTGGTGCGCACGATAACTCAAACTTGGTATGTCGTAATGTTATTATCAAATGTAGATTGAGTACGGAGATGGAAAATATTGGTCCATTCCTTCTGGTATCTACCCCATAAAAGGTTGAAAAAATATTTTACTGCACAGAAAGAGATAGGATAATCCGATTTTACTCCAACTTTGTAAATCTTAATAGTTGCATTAATGCTAGGCTAGGTGCGAAAATGGACAATATTAGTCCACTCCATCAAGTACCTCCAACACAAAGGCTCAAAATTTTGAATATCCATGAAGCTCGAAATTAATTCCGATTCCATTCAAACCTGGCACATCTCAATATTTTTATCCACACAGAATCTGTTATAAAAATGGTATAAATCGGACTATACCTTCTGGTACCTCCGCCCCAAAGGGTGCATGTTTTGGAATAACCAGAACGATTTTTAAATCCGAAATAAGCATCCGGATCTCTTTATATTTCGCACATCCCAATATTTCTACTAACACATGATCTGGCGTGAAGATGGGATATATCGACCAACTTCTTCTGGTACCTCCCCCACAAAGGATCAAAATTTTATTTAATTATATCATTTATAAAATGTGATGTAGGAGGCCGATTGTTTTAAAATTAGACAAATCACAATATTTTTGTTAACCCAAGGTCTGGTGTAAAGTTGGAATATATCGGTCCATTCCTTCTGGTAACTCTCCCATAAAGGATCAAAGTTTTGAATATCTATGAGCTCATAAGACTTGAAATTAACATCCGATTCCATTAAGACTTGGCACATCTCAATATTTCTACCAACACAAGATCTGCGATAAAGATGGTAGGGATCGGACAATTCCTTCTGATACCTCCCCTACAAAGGGTCAAAGTTTTGAATAATTATATCTCTTATAAAATGTGATGTAAGAGTCCGATGGTCTTAAAATTACGCAAATCGCAATATTTTCATTATCCCTATATCTGATGTGAAGCTGGAATATATCGGTCCACTCTTTCTGGTACCTCACCCACAAAGACTCACAATTTTCAATTATTTTACCTGTCATATCTTGGGAAACAAGTCAGCGATTCTACATTCTACGATTCTGCATCTACATCTAAATATTTCCCTCAAGCTGAAACCTGAGATGAATATGGAATTTATGGTTCCGCATAAAATTGGATATACATTTTCGATTCCTTTTAATTTTGCCCAATGTATTTGATAAGGTATGAAGATGGAATACTTCGGTCGACTAGATCTGGTTCCCCACGCACATGTTGACATTTTCTAAAAATTATCACATGTCTGATAAGAATTGAAGGAAGTAACCAATAAAGTCCGATCCTGACACGTCACAATATGCATATCATATTTACTTAGGTCCGATACAAAATGGACAATATTGGCCCAGTCCTTCGGAACCTATTCCGGTTGGAATAATCTTATTCGAAGTCCCAATATCTATAAATAATCGAACATTGCCTGAGGGTATACATCTGCCGAAACAACCGCTTGAATCTTTTTAACTTTTTTATTTTTATTTTTTTTTTTTCATTTTTTAATTTTCAAAATATTTTTCCACATCTATCTCAGAGCAATCATTTTTTTTTTTATTTCCACAAAACAAACAAAGCACATCCATGTGCTACTGCAATTTATTTCCTCTTTTGCAGTTACTCAGTCATCAATTCAATCACCCAATTTTTTTCGCACTTTCTTCAATAAATTTCGAAAAAAACACACACACTTAATTATTCTAATCTCCAATTATTTCATCTTAATTTCAATCCACAAATACGTACATTACTTTTCACTGGCTGCTAATCGACTACGAAAATAATTCTCAGCACTTCTGGCTATTATTCGAAAACTGTTTTGAAGTTTTCTTTTGTTGTTGATTTAAATTTAAGCAGATCTATTCTAAAGATGGCCAAAATATGTTGTTATGGGAGTGTGTGTGTGTGTGTGTGTGTGTGTGTACGTATGTGTCTGTGTGGTTAAAACAATTAACACCACTCAACAATTAATTTTAATTGCCCACATTCAAAGAACAGTTACATAAACATTAACATGATTAGAGCGGATAATTAGATGGGTAGGCTTTTGAAATCGGAACAAAAATTAGAAACCAAAAAAAAATATATATGAATTCAGGAGAATCGATGAAAGGATGGAGATTTTAATAGACTAGGGTATCAATGGATGAGTGATGTAATGCAACCTCTATAGACGAACTGTATCTAAGCATCTAAAAATATCTGAAAATAAAAAAGAGTTAAAAAGTATCAGTCCCTCAGTACCCTCAACCAATGTTCGAGTATTTAAATATATTCTGACTTCTGTTATGATTATTCAAATTGTTGACCCTCTATGGGGTAGGATCCGAAGCAATAGGCCAATGTTGCCCGTTTCGTATGGGACTTTATCGACTACTTCCTTCACTTTGAAAGTGATAATTTTTATAAAATGATAAAATGGGCGTGAGGTACCAGATATAGTCGACGGTACACAGGTAAAAATAATGGCATGGCAAAATTAAATAAAAATAGAAAACTTATATCCAATTTTATCCGAAATCAGAAGTTCCATATTCAGATTTTATAATCGTTTTGGATATTCAAAACTTTGAACTTTTTGTGGGGGAGGTACCAGAAGAAATGGTCCGATCTCTACCACCTTCATCACAGATCTTGTGTTGATGGAAATATTGAGATGTACCAAGTCTGAATGGAATCGGATATTAATATGGTGTTTTATGAACTTCATGAATAATCAAAATTTTGACCCTTTGAGGGGAGGTACCGGAAGGAGTGGACCGATGTACTCCATCTTCACACCAGACCTCGGGTTAATAAAAATATTGGGATGTGTGAAATTTGAAGACTATCGGACTCTTACATCTATAAGAGTTATAATTATTCAACGTTTTAACCCTTTGTGGGTGAGGTACTTGATGGAGTGGACCGATATGGTCCATTTTCGCACCTGATCTAGCACTGATGCAAATATTA
This sequence comes from Musca domestica, assembly GCF_030504385.1. NCBI lineage: Eukaryota > Metazoa > Arthropoda > Insecta > Diptera > Muscidae > Musca > Musca domestica. The sequence continues at coordinate 529,637 of NW_026712156.1, read as the reverse complement.
GGATTTGCAAAATTCGAGCAGAAGCGGATTATCTTTTTGTGCAGTAAAATATATGCTATTTTATACCCTCCACCATACTATCTCTGTCATTCCGTTTGTAACTCCTCGAAATACCCATGTTAGACCCAACAAGGTATAAGTATTCTTGATCAGCGTAAAATTCTATGTCGATTTAGCGATGTCCGTCTGTCTGTTGAAATCACGCTATCTTTCGAACGAATCGAGATAAAACGCTAACATTTTGCAGACATGTTTGTTTTGCAAGTAGACAGGTTAAGTTCGTAAATGGGCGATGTAGGTCCACATCTTCGTATAGCCCTCCCAATATTCGGTATTTTGAAGATTTAAGCGACATTATTCATCGGAATTGTTTCAAATTTGGTATTTGAAATTTCAAAGGGATACTACAGCCTAAGACAGAAAATTGTCTGTGCAGGTCCACGTCTTCGTATAGCCGCCATATAACTGTACCTTCCGATATTCGGTATTTTGATGATTTTAGAGATAGTATTCACCGGAATTGTTTCATATTTAGTACTTGAAGTTCGTAATGGATACTACAGCCTATGACAGAAAGTTGTCCATGCAGGTCCAGGTCTTCGTATAGGCCCCATATATCAGTACCTCCCTATATTCGGTATTTTGCTGATTTTAGATACAATACTCACCGAAATTGTTTGAGATGTAATGACTACTACCCACGCCTTCGTATAGCTCCGATGTAACGGTACCTCCCAATGTACGGTATTTTGATGATTTTAGTTACATTATTCACCGTTTATTTAAAGTTTCGAATTTGAATATGGTAACGGCTTATGACAACAATGCCTATGTAGGTCCACGTCGTATAGACCACAATATAACGGCTATATTCGGTATTTTTAAGATTTTTACAGAATTTTATTTTTTGAAAATTTCCAAATTTGTTCAATTGGTTTAGGGTACTTAAAGTTCGACTCGGCCGAACTTACTGCTTTTAACTTGTTTTTTTTTTTTTTTTTTTTTTTTTTTTGAAAATTTCGACCTTTTGTAGGGGAGGTACCAGAAAGAGTTGACCAATATTGTCCATCTCCGAACTCGATCTAGGTTTGATAATAATATTACCATGTACCAAGTTTGGACCAAATCCAATACTCCCTTTGAGAGTTATAGCCAGCTAGAGAGATAGACATGAACACGTTCACTTTAAGCGGGCGAAAAGTACTAAATAGTACTATATTTAGTACAATTTGGTATTGGGTGAGTAGATAGTGCTTAAAATATTAAATTTGGTATTAGGCCCGCTGTTCATGCGTAGCCAGGACATATGAAGGTGATTTTGGAAATGTGTACCTTACTTGAACGAAATGTACTAAGTGAGACTAAATTTAGTATAGGCTGAAGGTATAGATATTAAATTCTGAATTTTAATATTTAGATTACTAATGGTGTCTGTGTTTGAGATTTGATGGTGTTTTGGAAATGTTACCAATACTTGTACGAAATGTACTAAATGGTACTAAATTTGGCAGTAGATGAAAGGATGGGGCTGAAATCCTCAAAGTTGATATTGAGGTCTCTGTTGGTATCTGGAATTGAGATGTGGAGGTGTTTTTGCAATTTGTACTATAATTGTACGATAATTGCTAAAAAGTACCACATTTGATATTAGGTTAAGGGATAAAGCAGAATTCCTCAAACCTGTTGGCGTCTATAGTTGAGAGAAGAAGGTTGTTTTGGAAATGATTATAATATAATTATTCAGAATGTACCAAATGATACTAAATTTGGTATTGGGCGAATTTATAGAGCTGGAATCCAGATATTTTATATTGCTATCAGGTTTTGAGATCTGCTGGTTGTTTGGGAATTTTTCAAAAATTACAAAATAGTACCACATTTGATATTGAGTGAAGGGATAAAGCAGAATTCCATGCATTTTTGATACGTATGTCACTGTTGGTTCTACAGTTGAGAGATGGAAGTGTATTTGGAAATGCGTACGAAAAGTGCAATGCCCCAATGCCACAAAAAGGGCCGTCGAATGTACGGATAGAGATGAATTTCTATAATGTGGTATCGAACTCACTGTTGGTTTTTAGGGTGGAGAATAGGAGGAGGTTTTGAGAATGCTAAATGTACTAAATTTGGTATTATGTGAATGTATAGAGCTCGAGTCCCGATATTTCATACTGAGGTATTGTATCCGGTTTTGAGATCTGCAGGTGGTCTTGGAAATGAGTACTGTACAGGGTGAGATAAAAAAAACTGCAATCAACTTCAGACTGCTATCGTTTCTAAGCCACTCGTCCGAAAGCTGTTAAAATTACAGCGACATCAGCAGAAATGGTTCGAAAAGTTAGGAAGCGACTTGATCGAAACCCTCGTTGCCGTGGCCGAAGAATGGTTCGTGAGCTGAACATATCGCAACATTCCATTCGGCAAATATTGAAAAATGAGCTCGGGGTGAAGCAATTGAAATTCAAAAAAGTGAAAGAACTTACACCTCCACAGAAAGAAAATAGGCTCAAAGGAGCTAAAGAATTGCTTCGCTTGGCCGAAAGTGGTGAATTGCCGAATTTGGTTTTCTCTCTCTTTCCGATGAGAAAACATTCGTTGTCCAGCAGTTTGCAAACAAACAAAATGATCGTGTTTACTTGCCATAGAGGTCAGCTGAAAATGTGCTCCTTCGGTCGGCCACCAGATGCTGATGGTCGCTCTCCACTCGTATTTATCGACCGTGGCATCAGAATAAATGTTGAATATTATCGCGCAAATATTCTGGAGGGTGTATTAAAGCTTTGGACACACAAACATTTTGGCCGCAGACTTTGGACATTCCAACAGGACTCAGCACCATCGCACAGCTGCAAATGTGCACCCTCGGGTGGGCACCAGAACTCAAGCGCCGGCCATGGTGATGATGTGGATCGCCATAACAGCTGATGGTCGCTCTCTGCTCGTATTAATCGACCGTGGCATCAGAATAAATGCCGTATATTATCGCTAAAATATTCTGGAGGGTGTATTAAAGCCTTGGGCATACAAACATTTTGGCAGCAGACCTTGAACATTCCAACAGGACTCAGCATCACTCGCATTCAGCACGCGAGTTAACTTCCGTACCGCCGAAAAATCAGAAAACAAGAATTATTCTGTTTTAGATGCCAAATACTACTGATGCTTTATTCAAAAAATTCTTATATTTAAGTGATTTTACAATTATTGATTTTTCTTAGAGTTAACAAAGAACAAAGAAACATAAAATCTAGAGCTATCAAGAAAAATACTTAAGCTAAAAATTTGTATTGGGTACAGTAAAAGTAAACATTTCTTTTTGGGTTATTTCCGTCGTAGTTTTATTACTAGTGTTGTTATTGTGATGTTGAAGTGGAGAATTATTGCTGACGAAATAATGTCAACAATATTGGTGTTAGCTCTTTGGTGCTTATGACAATGTTGTAACTAATAATGATGTTAATAATAATGATATTAATAATAATGATGTTAATAATAATGATGTTAATAATAATGGTGTTAATAATAATGATGTTATTAATAAATGAGGTTGTGGTTGAAAATAATGAACTTAATAATAATGTTGTTTATTGGTGGCTGTAGGTAACTCCTCCCTCTCCAGAATGAAGTGAGGGCCAAAGGGGCTTCGGATCATTTGTAGCCAGAACTTCATTGTTGTTGTGGGTTATGGAGTAGATTAATTTTATAGGCTTTCTTATTACTAATATTATTGATAATATTATGATTATAGAACTAATTATACCAAATGCGGAATAAGAAATTGTTTTGTAATTGTCAGAGTCTGTTTGAAGAAATTCGATATTTGCTTTATTTTGGAATCTGTATTGATCTAATTTGGGTAATGTTAGTTCGTCTCTTATGGAGAGTGTTGTAATATTGTTTGAGAAGCTAGTTTGGAAGGTTATTGTGCTAATGTTTTCTTGGTGAATATTCGGTTTATCTGTATACCAGACATTATTAAATAAGATTTTGCATTCATTAAAATTAATAACAGAGGAAGACTTGATTGGTAGACTCTTAGTTACGTTGTTACATACTGTGGTTATGTTTCCTATTGGAGGGTTTATAAGCACTAGGTAATTTGGTTCTGGATATATTATGTCCGTAGTTAATCCTATGTCTCTAAGGTGACATGCCACCGTTTCTTCTCTAAGCAAAATTGATTTTAGGCAATCTCTATTTCTTTCGTATTGAGTTTCATAGTTGCAGTAAAATTTTTGTTCTATTTGTTTGCATCGGTTGTCGAAAAGATAAAGGTTATCATTGTTTATTAAAGCGTATTCACCGGTTATTATTTCTAAGGTGTTATTTATGGGGGTTTTGATTATGTGTAATAATTTAAATAGTTCATTAGAAATTATAGGAATTTGTATGTCAAATATTATGTTTGTGTCGTTATAATATGCTGTCAGTTGTAGTAATTCATATATATGTTCTGGTGATATAATGTCCGTTGCATTGTTAAGTATGTTGTGTATTTCATTCAGTTCGTCAGTAGTTAATATTAATTTTGGGACGGTGTTAAGCCTTGCTAATACTACTGATTCTGCGATATCATTAAGATGGTCGGTAAGTATATCTATGTTAAAACTGATTTGAAGTAAATTTTGCATTTGGATTATTGCATTAACCGAGGGGTTTATGGCATTTCTTGTCTGGTTTTGAATCATCATTATAGAACGTTCTATTAGGTTTTGTTCTTCATTTATGTGATTGGTAATGTTTTCGAATCTTGTTATCATTTTGTTATTTAACATTAGTTGGTTTTTAAGCGTTGTTTTTATTTGGGTATTTCCTCTAGTTAAATTGTCAATGTTTTTATTTAGTTCTTCTGCATCTTTGTAGTCCATATTTCCCGTTATGAATTTGATTGCTGATCCTAAGGCATTTACAAGTCCCCGTTTTTTCCTATAATTTGGGGTTAATATATCCAATTTGGCTGAGAGATTATTCAGTTTCAGTTTCGTAGTTCTAAGTTGTGATGCTGTAAATCTTGTCTCCTCTATTCGATCCAAAGTTTGCTTTATAGTGTTAATATTGTCGTTATATGTTTTAAGGTTAATAACATGGATTAGATGTTGAAAGTCTGTGATTAATTTAGCATCGCCTAGTTGTAGTGGTATAAGTCCCTGAGTCTGCGTTATGTTTGTTATTGTGACGTCGGATTGTACAGGTACGAACCTAAAAGACAAATAGAAGTCAGTTTATGTAAGACGTTTTCTTTTAATTTTGGCTTTATGTAGTTTTTGGTTATTTGACGTTATCAGCGTCACTTTCTTGTTTTCCTTGACTACCCTCTTTGAGAAGCGAGGGGTCATTTTGTTCCTCCCTGATTCCCTTCTGTATATTGTCTGGTTTTCAGTTAAATCTTCTGGTTCTTCCCTATTTGCGTTTAGTTTTTTTATACGTTTGTCAGTGTCCATGGATAATTTATCTTTAATAATTTTGTGTAAGTCATTTTGAAATTCTTGTAGTCTATTTAAGTAGTCATGTTCAGAGTTATAGCTTAATGTCTTTTCGAAGTTATAAGTCCTACCATAGAAGAGTTCAAATGGGGTTAATTTTGTAGCACTATGGATTGCGTTGTTATAGGTAAAAATGACTTCTGATAGTATTTCGTCGTGATTTAGTGGTATTTCTGATGACTTATACTTTTCGTAAACTATTCTGTAGGTCTCGGTAATGGTTGAATGTAATCTTTCTACGGGAGAGTTTCCTGTACTTTGATGAAATGATGTATAATGTAAGGTTATCTGATGCATTTTACAAAAATCTTTTATAATGGATGCATTAAATTCAGCGCCCTGATCACAAACAATTTTCTTGGGTATGCCGTGTAGGCTTATGAAATGTTTGAAACTTTTCAGAATTGATAGGCTATTCCTAGAGTCTAAAGAGTAAGCGGCTGCAAATTTAGAAAATTTGTCTATGATGGTAAGTATATTACGCTTGTTTATACAATAGATATCTGTGTGGATAATATCCAGTGGTTTTTCGGGAATTTCAGGTTTTTGAAATTTGGGTTTTGGTGGTTTCCTGTCATATTTTAAAGTTTGGCATGTATGACAATGATTAATACAATTTTGTATTTTGTTTTTCATGAAAGGGAAGTAGTACTCTCGTTTTAAGTGTGCATATGTCTCTTGAATACCTCTATGGTTATGGTTCATATGGTATTCATTAATTATTTTGTCTTGCTCATCAATGGTTCTTATGTCTTGTAGAATGTCCATGCATCGTACTAACTTAAATAGTTTGCTGTTTGCAAAGTATTTTGAGTAGGTGCTTTGAATTAATTTAAATGTATCGTCATCTGCCATAAGCGCAGAGACTTTATTTGGTGCTATATAATTTTGGAAAATGTTAGTCAATGTTTGTTCGTCGTACTTTTCTCTACGTATAGTCTTGCGTATTTTATTTTTAAATATTGTTTCTAAGGTTATTGGTGAGCCACCGATTTGAGTTTGAAATATAATTTGAATATTAAATTCGTTAATTGGTCTTTCTGATATCGGTATTCCATCGTCAACATTTTCGTCGGAGGAATGGATTGTTGTTCCTTGTGTACCATGGTTTGAGATGTTATCAACTGAATTAGTGTTTATATCGACATGTTCATTTACAGATAGATTGTCTAATTTAATACGACTTAGTGCGTCTGCGTTAGTATTTAATTTTCCTTTTTTGTAGATAATTTCATAGTCATATTCTTCTAGTTTTAATCTCCAGCGGATTAATTTTGAATTTGGTTCTTTTAGACTCATGATCCATGTAAGGGGCCTATGGTCGGTAATTATTTTAAATTTCCTTCCAAAAAGGTATGGCCTGAAATATTTTGTCGCCCATACGATAGCAAGTAATTCTTTTTCTATCGTCGAGTAATTTATTTCGCTATTCGATAATGTACGACTTGCGTAACATATAGGCTTGTCACTACCTATTGGTCCTTGGGAAAGTATTGCTCCTAAAGCAAAGTCGCTAGCGTCGGTGGTTAAATTAAATGGTTTTGAAAAGTCAGGATATTGGAGCAGTGGGTCGTTCATTAAAAGATTTTTGCAAGTAGCAAATGTGTTCAAATATCTCTCGTTTAATATTATTTTTCTCCCTTTCTTAAGACATTCTGTGAGGGGTTTCGTTAATTTCGAGAAATCTTGAATAAATTTCCTGTAATAACCGAGTAGTCCTAAAAATGATTTTATTTGTTTTTGTGTTTTTGGTACGGGGAAAGCTTTTATGGCATGAATTTTATCAGGGTTGGGTTTAATACCATCAGTGGAAATAACATGTCCGAGAAAAGAACATTCTTTCTTTAGGAATTCTGATTTGTCCAGTTGTATCTTAAGATTGGCTGTACGTAATTTACCGAGTACTTTTTTCAAGTGTTGTATGTGCTCCTCTAAGGAAGTTGAATATATAACTATGTCATCTAAATATACAAGGCAGACTGTCCCGATCAAGTCACTTAATACATTGTCCATTACCCTTTGGAAAGTGGATGGAGCATTTTTTAATCCAAAAGGCATCCTTACGAATTCATAGTGACCTCTATCGACAGAAAATGCTGTTTTACCAATATCTTTTGGGTGCATTTCGATCTGGTGAAAACCGCTAGCTAAATCTAAAGTTGTGAAGTAGAGACTTCTCCCCAATTTATCTAATATGTCAGTTATGTTGGGTATGGGATATTTATCAGAAACAGTTTTCTCGTTTAATTTGCGATAATCTATAACAAGTCTCCATTTTTGTATATTGCTCGAGTCTAATTTTTTTGGTACGATCCATATAGGAGCACTCCATGGTGAAAAACTTCTTCTAATTACACCTTGTTGCAACATTTTATCGATTTGTTTGCGTATTTCCTCTTTGTGTATGTAAGGGTACCTGTATGATTTTGTAAAAATGGGTTTGTCGTCAGTTGTCCTTATTTGGTGTTTGATTTGATTCGAGAATGTCAATTGTTCTCCCTCCTTGAAAAACACATCTTCAAAGCATTTGCAAACCTTCAGCAAAGCTTGTTTTTCCTCTTTATTAAGATGACCGGTCCTTATCGAATCTAAAATGTCATGATTATCATTCATACAGTTGTGTTCTAAACTGAAGTTATTAACTTCGATGTAATTCTGGTCGTTGTATGGTGTCGTCTTTATTGGTTGTTCAATGTATGCAATTTTATCATGTCCAGAAGTATTAACTATTTCCACAAGGCTGTACCACTTTTTAGAATGATACAGTCCCTCTGAAATAAAGAGGTCGGAACCCAAAAAAGTCCTTGGGAGAAAAAAGCTACCATTTTGTGTGTCTACCGGTACATTAATAACAACTCTGGAAGAGCTTGGAATAATGAATTTCTCAGAAGTAAAATTGGGTTTGAGATGAATAGGTATGATGGCTTGACTTGTTACTAGAGTTTTGTTACCTAGGTCTATTTTAGCTTTGAGAAAATCTAATATGTCCAATCCTATTAGTCCATCGAAATAGTTGTGAAATTTGAAGACAAAAAATTCTGTATCTCCTTTTTGTTTGAATTCCGTAAATAAGGGTAGTTTAATTTTTTTGTCCAGTGAGTGTTTAGTTAAAATTGTTGTGATTGTAATTGGTTTGCAAGTCATACACTCTTCGTCATTTACAAATTCTGGGTTTATGAATGATGACGATGCTCCAGTATCTATTAAAAATTTCAGGGGTCTACCAAATGGGGAGGATATGTTAATATAGGGTAATGTGTGTCCATGTTTGTTAATATCTAAGTATCCCGTTGGTGTGGGTAGGCATTCATATGAAAATTTTCATTATCAACTATTACATTTTCGTATTCCGTTCTAATACCATTATTTTGTTGGTCTTTTAGATCGTTCATGTCATTATCATCATTTTGATGATAAGTGTAGTTTTGTTCGAAGTCATTGTCATGTGTTTGTCCGTGGTAATATCCGTCTAGATCATTATGGTAAGCTTGAGACACATTGACGTTGTTTAGGTACGATGTCTGTCTCGTTTGTGTAGTCATAGGTTTTCTTAAATGACTATAACCAGAACTAACATCCATTGGTTCTGGTGGTGGTAAGGGTTTGGTCGTAAGCTGTTGCTGCCTGAAGTTGCTGAATTTGCTCTGTCCGGACCCATTGTGAGAAAAGGTATTTCCATTAGGTGCTTGAGGTCCCTTTTGTGAAAATGCATTAGTTATTGGATTATATTGATTTCTTCCCTGAGTATTAACCGTGTTTTGGAATCTATTTATATTGTTTTGTGCGTAATGGTGAATTTGTCCGTGTGTAAATCTATGTGTGTTATTCATATTTGGTTGGTAATTACGAGCAGGGGCATAATTCCGTGTATTCTGTCTATACCTTGGTTGGTAGAATGGTTGGTTGTAAGTTAGTCTTCTTGAATATTGTATATTTTGTTCCTGAATGCAGAATGTTAATGCTTCATCTAATGAATCGGGTCTCATAGACCTAATCATTGAGCCAAGGGGTTCTCGGAGGCCTATTAAGAATGCATCTAAGCACATTTTAGCGTTAAATTCGCGCCTCGAGTTTATGACATGTTTGTTAGTTTCATGAATTGATATATTATTATTTATTGCTGCCTGTAGCTCTATAACTGAACCATAAAATTCTTGCACAGTCTGATTAGTTTGTCGTAAATTGTGGAGTTCACGCACAAGGGAGGTTTCACTCCTTTTATCCGAATATTTAAGTATTAGATTCGCTTTAATTACCTCCCAAACTAACGGAGTACCGGATGAATTAAGTACTTCATTAGCTTCTCCCACTATTTTGTTTCTGATGGCTCTAAGCACTACTGTTGCTTGGTTAGAACCATCGATATTCGCTAATATTCTTAAAATCTCTTCAACGTTTTCTAAAAAATCATTTAGTTGCCTTGGATTTCCATTAAATGTTGGTAAATCTTTTACGGCATCTGGAATTTTTAATGTTTCGTATGCTTGAGAGGATTGTGACGGTTGTTGAGATTGTAGCGCCTGAGGGGCACTAATGTCATTAACGGTAGTCATTTCTTGTTGTTCCGGTATTGCAGTTAAGTATCGAATAGAATATGGTCTTGGTCTTAGTCTTCGCATTTAATATAATTACCCTTTTTATTGATTTGAGATATTTTGATTAGCCTTTTTCTTTATAATTGAAATATTTCTTTGCTTATTTCTGTTTTATATTTTATAAAGTAATATAATAGTGATAAATATTATAATTTTCTTAAAATAATTACCCTAGTATTATCATTATAAATAATTTCATTGTAGATTTCCAAGGTTTTTTATCTGCTTCTTTCCTCCGATGTGACCTGTATAAGTTCCTTGTAGATATGGACTGCTTCAGGACTATTTCTTGTTCTTCACTTGTAGTTGTTGTTTGTTGTTTTAATTGTTGCTTGTTTTTGTTTTTTTTTTTTTTTTTTTTTTTTTTTTTTTTTTTTTTTTTTTTTTTTTTTTTTTGTCGTTTTTGTTACGGTTGTTGTTATTGTTATATGTTATTAACTTTTTAATTGTTATTTTTAGTTGATTTTCCTTTTTTTTTTTTTGATCTTCACTGTATTGTTATTTGTTTTTGTTAGTTGGTTTTTTTTCTTGTTTTATCTGATCTGATCCACTATGACCGTATTATTTGTTGATATTCCTTCAACGATTTTCATTAAATATTTATTCCAACCAAAAAGATATTCATTCTCTCTGGATGGTAATATTTGTTGATATTCCTTCAACAAAATATTATTTATGAATTTATATATATTTTTTATTTAAGATATAATTTGTTGATATTCCTTCAACAATTTTTATTAAATATTTATTCCAACCAAAAAGATATTAATTCTCTCTGGATGGTTATATTTGTTGATATTCCGTCAACAAAATATTATTTTTGATTTTAAATATATATTTTTATTTAAGAGATATTCCTTCTCCTCTTATAGTAAATTGTTGATATTCATTCAACAAAATACTATATTGTATTGGCACTTGACTTTCTCGGTTGTACGGACGTAGGTTCTTTTTTTTTCCGATTGTTGGCGCACGATTTTTCTCCTTAAGGATTACTTGATATACCGTCAAGCCTAATTAATTTAATATATTTTTTCTTCACCAAATTTTTCTTAAAAAAAATTTTATGTCCTTTAAAGGATAGTTCACTGTTTTTTCCACAATTAACTTGTCACTGTTTTTTTTTTTGGTTTTTTTTTTTCTGTTTTAAGGATACATTTATTTAATTATATTTTTTTTTTTTACTTGAGAAAGACCGCACCAACAATGGCCGTACGACTGCGCCAGTTAACTTCCGTACCGCCGAAAAATCAGAAAACAAGAATTATTCTGTTTTAGATGCCAAATACTACTGATGCTTTATTCAAAAAATTCTTATATTTAAGTGATTTTACAATTATTGATTTTTCTTAGAGTTAACAAAGAACAAAGAAACATAAAATCTAGAGCTATCAAGAAAAATACTTAAGCTAAAAATTTGTATTGGGTACAGTAAAAGTAAACATTTCTTTTTGGGTTATTTCCGTCGTAGTTTTATTACTAGTGTTGTTATTGTGATGTTGAAGTGGAGAATTATTGCTGACGAAATAATGTCAACAATATTGGTGTTAGCTCTTTGGTGCTTATGACAATGTTGTAACTAATAATGATGTTAATAATAATGATATTAATAATAATGATGTTAATAATAATGATGTTAATAATAATGGTGTTAATAATAATGATGTTATTAATAAATGAGGTTGTGGTTGAAAATAATGAACTTAATAATAATGTTGTTTATTGGTGGCTGTAGGTAACTCGCGCCACCCAAGAAAGGTTACAAAATGAGGTTCCTCGCTTCTTTTCCAGCGCACAATGGCCACCAAAATCTCCGGATACCAATCCGTTGGACTATTGTATCTGGAGTATTTTGGAAAGTAAGGTTGACACTAAAAAATACCAAAGTGTCGATCACCTCAAGCAAGCGCTTCCCCGGAAATGGGACAAAATACTGCAGAGCAACATTCGGGCAGCGTGTAATGGCTTCATTGGCCATTTGAAGGCCATAATTGGTGCCAAAGGTGACCAATTGGAACAAATCTAAACTTATTCTAAAATTTGATGTTATTTCCGACATTTTTTGCTTTCATTCAATAAAATTTAAAAACAAGTAAAAAAACATTAAGTTCGGCCGGGCCAAACTTTTAATACCCTCCACCCTAGGGTAAAAGAACATTAGAAGAAATGTTTCAAAAAACATTAAAATGCCGAATATCGGGAGGTACCGTTATATAGGGGCTTCACCAACACGTGCACCTATAATTACAATGTTTCGCCACACGAACTAGGACCCATTATGACCCACAAATACCAACTTTTACACAAATCAGTGAAAAAATGTGGCATAAATCATCAAAATACCGAATATCGGGAGGTACCGTTATATGGGGACTATACCAGAACGTGGACCTATACATGCAATGTTTTGCCACACGCTCAGGGACCCGTTGTGACCTACAAATACCAATTTTCAGACAAATCCGTGAAAAAATGTGGCATAAATCATCAAAATACCGAATATCGGGAGGTATCGTTATATGGGCGCTATACCAAAAGTGGACCTATACATGCAATGTTTTGCCACACGCTCAGGGACCCGTCATGACCTACAAATACCAATTTTCAGATAAATCCGTGAAAAAATGTGGCATAAATCATCAAAATACGGAATATCGGGAGGTACCGTTATATGGGGACTATACCAGAACGTGGACTGATATATCTCATTTTCAATACCAACCATCCTAGAGACAATACACACACTTGTGCCAAATTTCAAAGGTCTACGTCAAATAATGTGGGCTCTATCGTGATTTCAACAGACAGACAGACGGACAGACAGACAGACAGACGGACAGACAGACAGACAGACGGACATCGCTAAATCGTCTTAGAATTTTATGCTGATTATGAATATATATACTTTATGGGGTCTACGACGAATATTTAGAGGTGTTACAAACGGAATGACAAAGTTAATATACCCTCCTACCCATGGTGGAGGGTATAAAAATGTAAAAATTTTGGCGTTTAACTTTGTTGCAGTTTTTTTGATCTCACCCTGTATAGAGCTTGAATCCCAATATTTCATACCGATGTCTGTATTGGTATCTGGCTTTGAGATCTGCTGGTGGTTTTGGAAATGCGTAATATAATTGTTCGAAAAGTCTAAATGGTACGTATTTTGGATCACTGTTAAAATCAGCATCAATGTGAAGCTCAGATATGCCATTTTAAGTGCCATTGATTTTGTCGGAAACTGACTTTCAGCAATAGACATTATTGCGGTTTAATGGAAATTTTCGAATGTTTCAATATCCCTTACAACCGCTAAATATGAAACCGATAACTATACAAAATGAAGGGCTCCTGTCCTTAATTCTAACCTCATGCAAAATTTCTCATCAATTGGTCGATAATTCTGACTTGTAGGGCGACTGTAAAATTAGCAGATAAATCAATGTTTGGGCCACTTCAACTCCTAAATATCGTGCGAATATCTCCAGGCTTCTATTCGGATTGGTCCATAACTGCGACCTGTATCGTGTTTACAAATTTTTGCGAGCTGACACAAAGACACGGCAAGATCGACTCATCTCGGCGAGATAGGAAGATAGATTCATAACTTCGTGGGCCTGGGATCAATATTTCGAGGTGAAACAAACCTTTTGGCCCAAACAGACATATCATTCCCCCAATACTTAATGCTGTAGGATATAAAAATACTCGTTTGTTATTCCTTGAAAAAAATATTCGAGTTCCTATAACTCCTACATTTTATCTCCCACATCCCACACAAAATATTTCGGTCCATAACCTATTCAATTTATTTTGATTCTTCTCTCATTTGATTCGATTGTATTTCCCAATTGACTGGCCTTGTCATTTCGATTAACATCTGTTTCGTTTATTTTACACACGAACCTATTTAATGTCACAAATGACAACTCAATTATCCAAAATATGAGTTTATGAGCATTTAACATTTGTGCGCCAATAAACATGAACTAGCCGAAAACCCCAAAATCTAATTAAATTTCTGAGGTTAATAAGAAAAAGAAAAAACAAAAAACAACGAGACAAAAGAAGAGGGATTTTATGACAACTATTGCGGGTTATTATTGCAGGCCGTTGAACTGGTCGTAAGTTGGAGTGGCAAAAAAAAAAAATGGTTAAAAAGTTCCAAGAATTATGATTTTTGATATGTTACTTTTACAATTTGGGAGTATTAAATTGTTTTACGATTTCATAAGAAAGGAAATGACTTATTTTACACACGAAGTAAATTAGATGGTGAGTTAAGTTACATTGTGCTGTAAAGGCTTACATTCACCAACATGTAACAAGAACGACGTTCTAGATAAGGTTGTGGTCAGTCTTGTAATACTTACCTTGGCAGTAACATAGCACTCGTTTCTAAGGCAGCGTTTAAAGAAGACGTAGTTTAAGAAAAAAAATTTTTTTTTTAATTAAAATTTTTTTTAAATTCTTTAAAATATATTTTTTTAAATAATTAAAATATATATTTTTTTTAATTTTAAATATTTTTTTTAAATATTATAACTGTTTTTTTTACTTTTTACATTAAATTTTTTCCCTTAAATTTCAAATTTTCTTCCTTAAATTTCGATTTTAAATAAATTATTTGAGATGTTGTCTCAAATTTTATAAAAAAAAATCAAGTTTCAAAAAAACATTTTTTTTAAAATTAATTTTTTTTAATTTAATTTTTTTTTAAATGTAAGTTTTTTTTTAATTTATTTTTTTTTGAGAGTTTTAACTTTTTTAATTGCGCTTTCAAAAAAAATAATAATAATAAAATTTTTTTAATTTAAATATTTTTTTTAAATATTTTAAGTTGATCTTTTTTAAAAATAAAAATTTATTTTTTTAATTTTTTTGTATATTTTTTCTTTAATGTTTATATGTTTAGTGTTTTTTTTAATTTAATTTTTTTTAGAGTTTTAACTTTTTTAATGCGCTTTCAAAAATAATAATATTTTTTTAAATATTTTAAATTGATCTTTTTTTAAAAATAAAGATTCTTTTTTTAATTTTTTGTATATATTTTTTTCTTTAATGTTTATACCCTCCACGATTGTATAGATGGTATATTAAGTTTGTCATTCTGTCTTTTAAATATATACATATATTTTAATTTTTGTTTTAATTTATATTTCAAAAAAAAAAATAATTTAAATATATTTTTTTAATTTTTAAACTTTAATTATATTTTTAAATATTATAACAAATTTTTTATATAAATTTAATGCTTTTTTTATTTTTTTTTTCTAAAATTTCGATTTTAAATAAATTATTTGAGATGTTGTTTCAAAATTTTATAAAAAAATCAAATTTTCAATTTTTTTTTTAAATTTAAGTTTTTTTTTTAAATTTAGTTTTTTTGCGAGTTTTAACTTTTTTAATTGCGCTTTCAAAAAAAAAATAATAATATTTTTTTTAATATTTTAAATTGATCTTTTTTAAAAAATAAAGATTCTTTTTTTAATTTTTTGTATATTTTTTTCTTTAATGTTGATACCCTCCACGATTGTATGGATGGTATATTAAGTTTGTCATTCTGTCTTTTAAATATATACATATATTTTAATTTTTTTTTTTAATTTATATTTCAAAAAAAAATAATTTAAATATTTTTTTTTTAATTTTTAAACTTTAATTATATTTTTAAATATTATAATTGATTTTTTTTCTTTTTATAAATTTAATGTTTTTTTTATTTTTCTTTCTTAAATTTCGATTTTAAAAAAATGTCTTCCAATTTTGTCTCAAATTTTATAAAAACTCTATATTTCAAATTTTTTTTTTTAATTTTTAGTTTTTTTTATGAATTTAAACATTTTTTTAAAAGTTATATTTTTTAATTGTTTTTTTTTTAGTTTTTTTGTAATTTAATCATTTTTTTCAAAGTTTTAAGTTTTTTTTAATTGCGCTTTCAAAAAAAAATTTTTTTAATTTAAATAAAATATTTTAAATTGTTCTTGAATATTTTAAATTGTTTTTTTTTTTTAAATATACAGATTCTTTTTTAATTCCTCTTTGTTTAATTTTGTCCTTAATTTGTATACCCTCCACCATAGTATGGAGGGTATATTAAGATTGTCATTCCGTTTGTAAACGCTCGAAATGTACTTTTTTTCAGACCCCACAAAGTATATATATACTTGATCAGCCTAAAATTCTATGTCGATTTAGCTATGTCAGTCCGTCCGTCTGTCTGTCTGTCCGCCAGTGAAAATCACTCTAGCTTCCGAACGAAATTAAGTAGGTTGATAACATTTTACCCAAATATATATTATGTCTGCACGACTTTTGGTATTGAAAATGGGCCATGTAGGTCCACGTCTTCGTATAGCCCCCATATAACGGTACCTCCCGATATTCGGTATTTTGATGATTTTGGCGACATTATTCAGCGGAATTGTTTCATATCTGGTATTTGAAGTTTGTAATGGATACTACAGCCTGTGACAGAAAATTGTCTGTGCAGATCCAAGCTATCGTATATCCCCCGTATTACGGTTCCTCCCGATATTCGTTATTTTGATAATTTTAGCGACATTATTCACCGGAATTGTTTCATATTTGTAATTTGAAATTCGTAATGGATACTACATCCCATGACAAAAAATTGTCTGTGCAGGTCCACGTCTTCGTATAGCCCCCATATAAGGATACCTCCCGATATTCGGTATTTTGATAATTTTAGCTACATTACTCGTATACACAGATTTTTTTTTCAAGTTTCGCATTTGAATATTGTGATGGCGTATGGCAAAAGTTGCCTATGCAGGTCCACGTCGTCATATGGGCCCCTAATATAACGGCTGCATTCGGTATTTTTACCATTTTAACAGAATTTTTAACGGATTTTATTTATTTATTTTTATATTATATATATATATATATATTTTTTTTTTTTTTTTTTTGAAATTGCCAAATTTGTTCCCAATGGTGGAGGGTATTCAATGTTCGCCCGGTCGAACTTACAGCTTTTTTATTTGTTAAGGTTTAAATGCTTTTTAAATTTATTATTATTTTAATTTAAATATTTTTTTTAAATTTATTTTTTTTTTAATTCAAATAAATAAACAATAAAATTTTGTAAATCACTTCGAATATTTGCCATGTTGTCTGAAATTTCATAAAAAATCAAAAATTTTTCCCAATATAAGGAAATCTTATTTAAAATTCAAACCGAAAAAAATCCATGCCTATAGCCTGAATGGTCCATGAAAACATTCCCTCAAAAATCCGTAGTCATGGCCTGGATGGTCGATGCAAAAAAACCCCTTTGAAATTCATGTCTATGACCTAGATGATCCTTGAAAACATTTCCTTCGTAGTCATTTCAAGTCTATAACATTCCACCAAAAAAATCCTTGAAAACAGTGTTTCAAAAATTCGCAGTCAATTCTTCTTCAAAAATCTGCAGTAATGGCTTAAATTGTCCTTGAAAAAAATATTTTTTTTAAGTCGCGGTAACGGCCTGGATGGTCCTGGAAAAAAATCTCCTTTAAAATCCATGTGTATAACTTTGATGGTCCTTGAAAACATTCCTTGAAAAATCCGTAGTAAAAAAATTCTTTTAATATTCCGTGGTTATGGCCTGGATGGTAGTTTAAATAATTCCTTAAAAGGTCGGAATTTGACCTGGGGGGACCTTGAAACAATGCCTTTTAGTTAAGACCTGGATGGTCCTTGAATAAAACTCTACTTAAAATTAGTAGTTATAGTCTATGTGGTCCTTAAAAAAATCCTTTAATCATTCCTTGGCTATGGCCTAAATAATTCCTTAAAACATCCGAAATTATGACAAGAGAGGCCCTTGGAAAAATGTTCTTTTAAAATTTCGTAGCTATGACTAAAATGGTCCTTCGAAAAAATTCTTTTTAAATTTTAAAGTTCGTAAATAAATTCGAAAAAAATCTTTAAAAATCAGTAGTTATGGCTTTGGTTGTGCTTGAAAAATTTTCCTTTTTAAATACGTAATTAAAACTTGAAAGGTCCTTAAATAAAAATTTACTTAAAATTTTTAATTGTGGTCTAAGTGGTTCTTCCAAAAAAATCCTTTTAACATTCCATGGCTATGGAAAATAATCCGAAGTTATGACCAGTGTGGTCCTTAAAAAATGTATTTAATATTCCGTAGCTATGATCTGGATGGCCCTTTAAAAGAAATTCTTAAATTATCTGTATTTAATGCTCGTAGGATCCTTGAAAAAATTCTTTTAAAATTCGTAGTTAAGGCCTGGAATGTCCTTGAATAAAACTCTACTCAAAATTTGTAATTATGGTCTAAGTGATCCCTGAAAAAATCCTTTTAACATTCCGTGGCAATGACCTGGATGGTCCTTTAAAGGAATTTCTTAAAATATCAATAGCTTTGGCCTGTGGGGTCCGTAAACAAATATCCTTTTTTCCTGGAAGGTCCTTGAATAAAACTCTACTTTAAATGTGTAGTTATGGTCTAAGTGGTCCTTGATAAAAAAAAAACCTTTAAGCACTCCGTGGCTAAATAATTCCTTAAAAAATGACATTAGCGGTCCTTGAAAAAAATATCCTTTTAAAATTCCGTAGATATGGCCAAAATGGTCCTTGGAAAATACTCCTTTTAAATTCGTAGCTATGGCCGGATGATCCTCAAAACAAATCCTTTTAAAATCAGTAGTTATAGCTTTGAGGGTACTTGAAAAACATTCGTAGTTAAAATCTGGAAGGTCCTTGATTAAACCACTAATTACAATTTGTTTTTATGGTCTATGTGGTCCTTGAAAAAAAAGCCTTTTTAACATTCCGTGGCCATGGCTTGGATGGCCCTTTAAACAATTTCTAAATTCGAAGATAAAAAACCTTAAGAAACAAGGCTTGGAAAATGTAATCCTTGTATAATCCGTAGTCCTGGCCTGGATAGTACTCCAAAAAATTCATTAAAAAATTCTATAAAAATACCCAATTATAGCCCAGCTAGTCCTTAATTATTAAAAAAAAAAATTAAATATTTTATTTTAAATATTTGTTTATTATTTAAAAAAAATATATATAAAAATTTTTATTTTTTTTTTTTAATTTTTTATTTATTGCTATCCTCAATTATAACCTAGCCAATACTTCGAAATTTAAAAAAAAAATATTTTGAATATTTTTATTTAACAATTTATAAAAAATATATATTTTAAAATTTTTATTTTAAATAGTTTTTTTATTTATTTCAATTTTCATTTATTTTTAATTGAATTTATTTTTATTTCAATTTTTATTTTTTTCAATTACCAATTAGTCTTTAAAAAAAATTAGGAAAACATTTTAAAGTTAAAAAATATTATTTTGAACATTTGTTTTTATTTATTTCACTTTCATGGAGATTTTTTTAAATAAACTATAAAAAGCAATTCCATATATCCTAGGACCTCTCCACCGACCACAATTATCCAGGCCCAAAACATATCTCTAACCTAAAATACCAAGCCTCGGATTCCATTGTGGGACTACAAATTGTGACCATTTTGGTTCTTGGCATATCTCTATAGGTACTGGCATACTAATATGCCGGTGCCCCATTTCATGGACCCAATTGATTAGATGGTCCGGTGAGTATTTTTGTCACAGGGCATTTGAAAGAGTGTCATTTTGGGATAGACATTGAAAATGATGTGGGTGAAATATTGTTATTTGCGTCGCAGGTGGCTGAAAATTGGGTGCCGACATTGAGCCCGGCCATAAAGAACCATTTTTTTACCAAATTTTTTTAAGCCAATATAAGACCCACAACACGTGGATTTTTTAAACAAATTTTTAGAAATTGAATTTTCGTTCCCAAAAAATGTTTATCAAATATAAATGTTATTTAAAAAAAGATTCAACTCCCAATCACAAAACACACCACCGACAATTTTCCCCCTCACCGTTACCCCCAAACACACTTGGCTGATCATAACATAAATTTCCCTAATAAATTACTTCCCTTATATGGAAAACATCACATCAATAACAATTATCTATTTTTACACTTGCAAAAACAACCCCAGAATGGAAGACTAACATCAAGGTGAAATAAATACATGTGTGTATGTTCATGTGTTGTCTGATGAGGATGACGAGTGTGTCGCCTACAAGTGTAGCGAACATTCATTTCATTTCGGAGGCCATTTCCTGATGTTCTGCTAATAAATTCTATTTTAGCTTTGTTTCAACATTAATTTACGGCATAACGAGGATGTTTTGTAAAACAACACAAAAAACATCAAATGAATATTTAAATTCATTTGTATGTCGCTGTTGCTGTTGTTGCTGCTGTCTCTCTTTGTGTGTCAGTATTTCATTTCAAGGTTGATTGAATATTTATAACGGATATATGGAAAATTGATTACCAACGATTTGATGGTGGCAAATGCTGTCACTAGTTTCAGTTACAGATCAGAGCCAGCGAAAGTGTTGGACAGGTGACGAAACAAAAATACAAACCAGAGAAGAGGGAGAGGGGCTGGGATGGCAGGATATTTGTCGTCAGGAAGGGGTTTAAATAAATTTTAAATATTTTTAAGGACGTGGATTTTTTTAAAGAATATTTTTTAACAACCATCTAACGTGTGGATTTTTTAAAGAATCTTTTTTCATCGCCCCTACACGGCGTGGATTTTTTAAAAAATATTTTTTCAAGCATCAACTAAGGCGTGGATTTTTTAAAAATATTTTTTCAAGCATTAACTGAGGCGTGGATTTTTTAAAAAATATTTTTTCAACCATCAACTGAGGCGTGGATTTTTTTTTAAAAAATAATTTTTCAACCATCAACTGAGGCGTGGATTTTTTTTAAAAAATATTTTTTCAAGCATTAACTGAGGCGTGGATTTTTTAAAAAATATTTTTTCAAGCATTAACTGAGGCGTGGATATTTTAAAAAATATTTTTTTCGAGCATCCACAGAGGCGTGGATTTTTTAAACAATATTTTTTTCGAGCATCCACAGAGGCGTGGATTTTTAAACAATATTTTTTTCGAGCATCCACAGAGGCGTGGATTTTTAAACAAAAATATTTTTTCAAACATCAACAGAGGGTTGGATTTTTTAAACAATATTTTTGCAAGCATCCACAGAGGCGTGGATTTTTAAACAAAAATATTTTTTCAAGCATCAACAGAGGGTTGGATTTTTTAAACAATATTTTTTTAAGCATCCACAAAGGCGTGGATTTTTTCAAGCATCAACTGAGGCGTGGATTTTTTTAAAAATATTTTTTCAAGCATCAACAGAGGGTTGGATTTTTTAAACAATATTTTTGCTAGCATCAACAGAGGGTTGGATTTTTTAAACAATATTTTTTTAAGCATCCACAAAGGCGTGGATTTTTTCAAGCATCAACTGAGGCGTGGATTTTTTTAAAAATATTTTTTCAAGCATCAACTGAGGCGTGGATTTTTTTAAAAATATTTTTTCAAGCATCAACTGAGGCGTGGATTTTTTTAAAAATATTTTTTCAAGCATCAACTGAGGCGTGGATTTTTTAAAGAATATTTTTTTAAGCATCAACTGTGGCGTGGATTTTTTTAAAAATATTTTTTTAAGCATCAACTGAGGCGTGGATTTTTTTAAAAATATTTTTTCAAGCATCAACTGAGGCGTGGATTTTTTTAAAAATATTTTTTTAAGCATCAACTGTGGCGTGGATTTTTTTAAAAATATTTTTTTTAAGCATCAACTGTGGCGTGGATTTTTTTAAAAATATTTTTTTAAGCATCAACTGTGGCGTGGATTTTTTTAAAAATATTTTTCAAGGTCCCTACAAGGCCTGGATTTTTTAAAGAATATTTTTTCAAGGACCCTACAAGACCTGGATTTTTTAAAGAATATTTTTTAAAACACCCTGCAAGGCGGGAATTTTTCAAAGAATATTTTTTCAACGACTATCCGACTCTGAAATGTGGATTCTTTAAAGAATTTTTTTTCAGGGACCATCAGACCCTGAAATGTGGATTCTTTGAAGGATCGTCAGACCAGGAAATGTGGGTTCTGTAAATAATATTTTTTAAGGCCCACCAGACCAGAATATTTTTTGCATAATATTTTTCCCCCACTGTGTTTATTTACGCATTTCCTCACCACCAAATCTTTTTACTTCCACATATGAATTTCACGCTGCATAGTTTGTGAGATTGTGAATCTGTGAGCAAAATTAAATGCGTTTGCAGCTCGGCTAATTAACGGCGCTGCACTTTATTAAAAGAATTTTCTTGTTATTCCCGTTGTTGTTGGTGTTGCTGCTGTTGCCATTGCCAACAGACTACCAATGTTGATGATAATTTTGGTTTTGTCGGTGCATTTCATTGCCAGCGTCTGATATGCCTTTGAAATGAAAGAAAAATTCTTGAGTCGTGTAAGGCATGTTAAACATTCATTTACATTTACGCTTCATCAATTTATGCGAATCGAGCAACAACAACAGCAACAACAACAATGAAATATGGTGGCGGTGGCAACAACAGGAGCAACTATTCTTGCACACATTGCCTAATCTGCAAATGAGTGGCATGGGGCGAGGGAGATGTTATCATAAGCAGTTCCTATTAAAAGTCTTTAGGGGGAAGGGGGGAGCAGATCTGTAAAGTGGCAAACAAGATTTCAAAGTTGAATTATTTCTGGGATTTGCAAAAACAGCGAAAGTGTTGTTTTTGTTGTAATTAGGGTGCGTTTTGTGCTATTGATTAGCTGCCTTAAGCCTTTCAAAGATTCCTGAGTTTGTAAAGATTTAAGAAATTGGAAATTTACAATGATTTTTAAATGAAATTTAGACGGGATTAAATGTGGCAGAGATTAAATGTGAAGGATTAAAATTCACAAATATTCATTCTAAAAAAAATATTTTTTTAAAAATCCACGATAGGTTCTTGAAAATTTTTTTTTAAAAATCCACGATAGGTTCTTGAAAAAAAAATTTTACAATCCACGATAGGTTCTTGAAAGAAAGAATGTTTATTAAAAAATCCACGCTTTCTAGGATCCTTGAAAAAATATTCTTAAGAAAATACACGCCTTGTAGGGTCGTTGAAAAAATATTCTCAAAAAAATCCACGCCTTGGATGGTCGTTGAAAACATATTCTTTCAAAAATCCACGATTTGTAGGGTCCTTGCAAAAATATTCTTTCAAAAATATACCACTTGTGGGGTCTTTGAAAAAATATTCTTTAAAAAAAATACCACTAGTGGGGTCTTTGAAAAAATATTATTTAAAAAATCCACGTTTTGAAAAGTATTCTTTAAAAAATCCACGCCGTTGATAGTCATTGAAAAAATATTCTTTTAAAAATCCACGCCTTTGAAGGTAGTTGAGAAAATATTCTTTAAAAAATCCACGCCTTTTGAGGTAGTTGAGAAAATATTCTTTAAAAAATCCACGCTTTCTTGGGTCCTTGAAAAAAATATTTTTTAACAATCCACTTTTAAGGATCAATAAAATATTTTTTAAAAATCCACATTTATTGATCCTTAAAATTTTTTTTTTAAATCCACATTTATTGATCCTTGAAAAAATATACTTTAAAAAATCCACGCTTTCTTGAGTCCTTGAAAAAATATACTTTAAAAAATCCACGCTTTCTTGAGTCCTTGAAAAAAATATTTTTTAAAAATCCACATTTATTGATCCTTAAAAAAATATTTTTTAAAAGTCCACATTTTTTGGTCCTTGAAAAAATATTCTTTAAAAAATCCACGTTTATTTATATCCTTGAAAAAATATTCTTTAAAAAATCCACGTTTATTTATATCCTTAAAAAAATATTCTTTAAAAAACCACGTTTATTTATATCCTTAAAAAATATTCTTTAAAAAATCAACGTTTATTTATATCCTTGAAAAAATAGGCTTTAAAAAATCCACGTTTATTTATATCCTTGAAAAAATATTTTTTAAAAATCCACGTTTATTGGTCCTTGAAAAAATATTTTTTAAAAAATCCACGTTTATTTATATCCTTGAAAAAATATTTTTTAAAAAATCCACGTTTATTTATATCCTTGAAAAAATATTTTTTAAAAAATCCACGTTTATTGGTCCTTGAAAAAATATTTCTTAAAAATCCACGTTTATTGGTCCTTGAAAAAATATTTTTTAAAAATCCACGTTTATTGGTCCTTGAAAAAATATTTTTTAAAAAATCCACGTTTATTGGTCCTTGAAAAAATATTTCTTAAAAATCCACGTTTATTGGTCCTTGAAAAAATATTCTTTAAAAAATCCACGTTTATTTATATCCTTGAAAAAATATTCTTTAAAAAATCCACGTTTATTTATATCCTTGAAAAAATATTCTTTAAAAAATCCACGTTTATTTATAACCTTGAAAAAATATTCTTTAAAAAATCCACGTTTATTTATATCCTTGAAAAAATATTCTTTAAAAAATCCACGTTTATTTATATCCTTGAAAAAATAGGCTTTAAAAAATCCACGTTTATTTATATCCTTGAAAAAATATTCTTTAAAAAATCCACGTTTATTTATATCCTTGAAAAAATATTCTTTAAAAAATCCACGTTTTTTTATTTCCTTGAAAAAATATTCTTAAAAAAATCCACGTTTATTTATATCCTTGAAAAAATATTCTTTAAAAAATCCACGTTTATTGGTCCTTGAAAAAATATTCTTTAAAAAATCCACGTTTATTGGTCCTTGAAAAAATATTCTTTAAAAAATCCACGCCTTGTATGGATGCTTGAAAAAATATTCTTTAAAAAATCCACGCCTTGTAAGAATGCTTGAAAAAATATTCTTTAAAAAATCCACGCCTTGTATGGATGCTTGAAGATATATTCTTTAAAAAATCCACGCCTCGATTGATGCTTGAAAAAATATTCTTTAAAAAATCCACACCTTGTATGGATGCTTGAAAAAATATTCTTTAAAAAATCCACGCCTTGTATGGATGCTTGAAAAAATATTCTTAAAAAAATCCGCGCCTTCCTGGGCCTTGTTTGGTCCTTGAAAAAATATTCTTTAAAAAATCCACGACTTCCTGGGCCATGTTTGGTCCTTGAAAAAATATTCTTTAGAAAATCCACGCCTTGTTTGGTCCTTGAAAAAAATAATTTTTAAAAAGTCCACTCCGTTTAGGGTCCTTAAAAAAATAATTTTTAAAAAGTCCACTCCGTCTAGGGTCCTTAAAAAAATAATTTTTAAAAAGTCCACTAGGGTCCTTGAAAAAATAAGTTTTAAAAAGTCCACTCCGTCTAGGGTCCTTAAAAAAATAATTTTTAAAAAGTCCACTAGGGTCCTTGAAAAAATAATTTTTAAAAAATCTACGCCTTGTTTGGTACTTGAAAAAATAATTTTTAAAAAGTCCACTCCGTCTAGGGTCCTTAAAAAAATAATTTTTAAAAAATCCACGCCTTGTATGGTACTTGAAAAAATAATTGTTAAAAAGTCCACTCCGTCTAGGGTCCTTAAAAAAATAATTTTTAAAAAATCCACGCCTTGTTTGGTCCTTGAAAAAATAATTTTTAAACAATCGACTCCTTGTATGGTCCTTGAAAAAATAATTTTTAAAAAATCCACGCCTTGTTTGGTCCTTGAAAAAATAATTTTTAAACAATCGACTCCTTGTATGGTCCTTGAAAAAATAATTTTTAAAAAATCCACGCCTTGTTTGGTCCTTGAAAAAAATATTCGTTTAAAAATCCACGTTTATGGATTCTTGAAAAAAATATTCTTTTAAAAATCCACGTTTATGGGTCCGTGAAAAAATATTCTTTTAAAATCCACGTTTATGGATTCTTGAAAAAAATATTATTTTAAAAATCCACGTTTATGGGTCCTTGAAAAAAATATTCTTTTAAAAATCCACGTTTATGGGTACTTGAAAAAATATTATATTAAAAAACCACGTTTATGGGTCCTTGAAAAAATATTCTTTTAAAAATCCACGTTTATGGGTCCTTGAAAAAAATATTCTTTAAAAAATCCACGTTTATGGGTCCTTGAAAAAAATATTCCTTAAAAAATCCACGTTTATTGGTCCTTTGAAAAAATATTCTTTAAAAAATCCACGTTTATTGGTCCTTGAAAATATATTCTTTAAAAAATCCACGTTTATTTGGTCCTTGAAAAAATATTCTTTAAAAAATCCACGTTTATTTGGTCCTCCACGTTTATTGTTTGGCTTGAAAAAATATTCTTTAAAAAATCCACGTTTATTTGGTCCTTGAAAAAATATTCTTTAAAAAATCCACGTTTATTTGGTCCTCCACGTTTATTGTTTGGCTTGAAAAAATATTCTTTAAAAAATCCACGTTTATTGTTTGGCTTGAAAAAATATTTTTTAAAAATCCACGTTTATTGTTTGGCTTGAAAAAATATTTTTTAAAAATCCACGTTTATTGTTTGGCTTGAAAAAAATATTTTTTAAAAATCCACGTTTATTTTTTGGCTTGAAAAAATATTCTTTAAAAATCCACGTTTATTGTTTGGCTTGAAAAAATATTCTTTAAAACATCCACGTTTATTTTTTGGCTTGAAAAAATATTCTCTAAAAAATCCAAGTTTATTGTTTGGCTTGAAAAAATATTCTTTAAAAAATCCACGTTTATTTATATCCTTGAAAAAATATTCTTTAAAAAATCCACGTGTATTTATATCCTTGAAAAAATATTCTTTAAAAAAAATATTCTTTAAAAAAACCACGTTTATTTATATCATTGAAAAAATATTCTTTAAAAAAATATTCTTTAAAAAATCCACGTTTATTTATATCCTTGAAAAAATATTCTTTAAAAAATATATTCTTTAAAAAATCCACGTTTATTTATATCCTTGAAAAAATATTCTTTAAAAAAATATTCTTTAAAAAATCCACGTTTATTTATATCCTTGAAAAAATATTCTTTAAAAAAAATATTCTTTAAAAAATCCACGATTATTTATATCCTTGAAAAAATATTCTTTAAAAAAAGTATTCTTTAAAAAATCCACGTTTATATATATCCTTGAAAAAATATTCTTTAAAAAAAATATTCTTTAAAAAATCCACGTTTATTTATATCCTTGAAAAAATATTCTTTAAAAATATATTCTTTAAAAAATCCACGTTTATTTATATCCTTGAAAAAATATTCTTTAAAAAATCCACGTTTATTTATATCCTTGAAAAAATATTCTTTAAAAAAAATATTCTTTAAAAAATCCACGATTATTTATATCCTTGAAAAAATATTCTTTAAAAAAAGTATTCTTTAAAAAATCCACGTTTATTTATATCCTTGAAAAAATATTCTTTAAAAAAAATATTCTTTAAAAAATCCACGTTTATTTATATCCTTGAAAAAATATTCTTTAAAAAAAACATTCTTTAAAAAATCCACGTTTATTTATATCCTTGAAAAAATATTCTTTAAAAAAAAATATTCTTTATAAAATTCCACGTTTATTTATATCCTTGAAAAAATATTCTTTATAAAATTCCACGTTTATTTATATCCTTGAAAAAATATTCTTTATAAAATTCCACGCTTATTTATATCCTTGAAAAAATATTCTTTAAAAATAATATTCTTTAAAAAATCCACGTTTATTTATATCCTTGAAAAAATATTCTTTACAAAATTCCACGTTTATTTATATCCTTGAAAAATATTCTTTAAAAATAATATTCTTTAAAAAATCCACGTTTTATTTATATCCTTGAAAAAATATTCTTTACAAAATTCCACGTTTATTTATATCCTTGAAAAAATATTCTTTAAAAATAATATTCTTTAAAAAATCCAGGTTTATTTATATCCTTGAAAAAATATTCTTTAAAAATAATATTCTTTAAAAAATCCACGTTTATTTATATCCTTGAAAAAATATTCTTTACAAAATTCCACGTTTATTTATATCCTTGAAAAATATTCTTTAAAAATAATATTCTTTAAAAAATCCAGGTTTATTTATATCCTTGAAAAAATATTCTTTATAAAATTCCACGTTTATTTATATCCTTGAAAAAATATTCTTTAAAAAAAATATTCTTTAAAAAAATCCACGTTTATTTATATCCTTGTAAAATATTCTTTAAAAAATCCACGTTATTTATCCTTGTAAAATATCTTTAAAAAATCCACGTTTATTTATATCCTTGTAAAATATTCTTTAAAAAATCCACGTTATTTATATCCTTGTAAAAATATTCTTTAAAAAATCTACGTTTATTTATATCCTTGTAAAAATATTCTTTAAAAAATCCACGTTTATTATATCCTTGTAAAAATATTCTTTAAAAAATCTACGTTTATTTATATCCTTGTAAAAATATTCTTTAAAAAAATCCACGTTTATTTAATCCTTGTAAAAATATTCTTTAAAAAATCCACGTTTATTATATCCTTGTAAAAATATTCTTTAAAAAATCCACGTTTATTTATATCCTTGTAAAAATATTCTTTAAAAATCCACGTTTATTTATATCCTTGTAAAAATATTCTTTAAAAAATCCACGTTTATTTATATCCTTGTAAAAATATTCTTTAAAAAATCCACGTTTATTTATATCCTTGTAAAAATATTCTTTAAAAAATCCACGTTTATTTATATCCTTGTAAAAATATTCTTTAAAAAATCCACGTTTATTTATATCCTTGTAAAAATATTCTTTAAAAAATCCACGTTTATTTATACCCTTGTAAAAATATTCTTTAAAAAATCCACGTTTATTTATATCCTTGTAAAATATTCTCTAAAAACTCCACGTTTATT